>NC_090735.1:87617088-87686444 GCF_036898095.1 Palaemon carinicauda | reverse complement strand
GCTAAAAACAAGGTAGGCATGGGTAGCCAGATCATCTAGAAACACTTTCCAACACTATAAAAATATAAGTTTTGCGACACTATTTGTCAATTTCTTACGGTAACATGACTCAGCAAAAAAATGCAAAACAAATAAAAAGGGGCACTCGATGAAAAATTTCAACGTGCTAATGGGGGGCATTTCAGAAAAAAAAAATTTCATCCACGTGGTAGGCAAACCATCAAGGCACACTCTCCGACAAATAAACATCTAAATGAATCATTACTCTGTGATAGATCCTTACTACGTAGTAATTTTGAAAGAAATGGGAAAAAACGAAAAAGTGGCAGTCGCAGGAAAATCGAATACATACCTATATATACGCCATATCTGGCTAAAAAAAAAAGATAGGCATGGATAGCCAGATCATCTAGAAACACTTTCCAACGCTAAAAAAATAAAAGTTTTGCGATACTATTTGCCAATTTCTTACGGTAACATGATTAAGCAAAAAATGCAAAACAAATAAAAAGGGGCACTCGATGAAAAATGGCAACGTGCTAATGGGGGGCATTTCAGAAAAAAACATTTCATCCACATGGTAGGCAAACCATCAAGGCACACTTTCCGACAAATAAACATCTAAATGAATCATTACTCTGTGATAGTTCCTTACTACGTAGTAATTTTGAAAGAAATGGGAAGAAACGAAAAAGTGGCAATCGCAGGAAAATCGAAGACATACCTATATATACGCCATATCTGGCTAAAAAAACAAGATAGGCATGGGTAGCCAGATCATCTAGAAACTCTTTCCAACGCCAAAAAAATAAGTTTTGCGACACTATTTGCCAATTTCTTACGGTAACACGACTAAGCAAAAAAATGCAAAACAAATAAAAAGGGGCACTCGCGGAAAAATGCCCAACATTCTAATATACGGCATCTCAGATAAAAAAAATTTCATCCACGTGGTAGCCCTACCATCAAGACACACTTTCCAACAAATAAACATGAAAAAAAATCAATACTATATGGCAATTACTTACTACGTAGTAAATTTTCACAAATATTGAAAAAAAAAACAGAAATTGGCAACCGCAGGAAAATAGCCCACATACCAATATCTACGGCGTATCTGGCAAAAACAAAGTCACGCATGGGTAGCCAGATCATCTAGACACACTTTCAAACACTAGAAAAGCAAAAGTTTTGCGACACTATTTGGCAATTTCTTACGGAAAAATGACTTGGCCAAAAAATGCAAAAAAACTGAAAAAGGGGCCCTCGCGGAAAAATGGGCCTCGTGGTGATGTACGGCATTTCAGCTACAAAAAAAATCATGCACATGGTAGCCAAACCATCCACCCAGACTTCCACAACTGATAATCTATACAAGTTGCACCATTCTACGACAATTTCATAATACTGTACGTAATAACTTTGATAATTATGCAACTTACCTTAGAAGGGTAAACTCGGTCGTGCTCGACCCCGAGGCGTCTCAGAAATCTGGGAAGGAGTACAGCTACAGCGATGCACGTCGGGACACTACGAGACCGTGTAGGCGAGTGACCTGCTGCAGGTCGATCACCCGCAAATTCAGTCACGGGGGTGAGTCACGCGAGAAAAACATCTTTTGTTTTGACGCTCGGGGTCGCGGACGCCCCAGCGTACCGTTCCAGGGTTAAAGGTCATCCACATAGTGATATACCAATAAATTGCCATTTTGAAGTATTACGGATGACTTTTAAACCTTATGGTAAAATTAATGAAATATGGATGAATATCAAAGAAAATAATGAGAAATGGGAAGCATGGATGTCTTTCAGTAATCATGAGGAAGCTTTTAAAGCAGTATGTGAGATTTCCAAAATAACATCATATATATACCAAGGCATTTCCCCCAGTTTTGGGGGGTAGCCAACATCAAACAAATGGGAAAAAAGCGGCCCTTTCCTCTCTACGTTCCTCTCAGCCTGACAAGGGACTCAACCGAGTTTGGCTGGTACTGCTAGGGTGCTACAGCCAACCCTCCCCCGTTATCCACCACATATGAAGTTTCATAACGCTGAATCCCCTACTGCTGCTACCTCCGCCGCCATTCAAAGACGACCGGAGGAAGCACCAGGGCCTATCGGAACTGCGTCACAATTGCTCGCCATTCATTCCTATTTCTAGCACGCTCTCTTGCCTCTCTCAATCTATCCTCCTATCACCCAGAGCTTTCTTCACTCCATCCATCCATCCACCCAAACCTTGGCCTTCCTCTTGTACTTCTCCCATCAACTCTTGCATTCATCACCTTCAGCAGACAGCCATTTTCCATTCTCTCAACATGGCCTAACCACCTCGTCACATTCATATCCACTCTAGCTGCTAACTCATTTCTTACACCCGTTCTCACCCTCACTACTTCGTTCCTAACCCTAGGTACTCGAGATACACCAGCCATACTCCTTAGACACTTCATCTCAAACACATTCAATTTGTCTCTATTCTTTACCACTCCTTTCACTGCCCCCAACACTTTGCATCCTTCATTCACTCTCTGACGTACATCTGCTTCCACTCCACCATGTGATGCAAACAACAGACTCCAAGTACTGAAACTGATCCACCTCCTCAAGTAACTCTCCATTCAACATGGCATTAAACCTCGCACCACCCTCCCTTCTCGTACATCTCCCAACCTTACTCTTACCCACATTAACTCTCAACTTTCTTCTCTCACATACCCTTCCAAATTCTGTCACCAATCGGCCAAGCTTCTCTTCCGCGTGTGAAACCAGTACAGTATCATCTGCAAACAACAACTGATTTACCTCTCATTCATGTTCATTCTCGTTTACCAGTTTCAATCCTCATCCAAGCACTCGAGCATTCACCTCTCCCACCACTCCATCAACATACAAGTTAAACATCCATGGCAACATAACACATCCCACTCTCACCGGAAACCAATCGCTCACTTCATTTCCTATCCTAACAAAATAAAAATCGATTATTATGAGATTACCTGTGCGCTATGCAATGCAACTCCTGGAAATCTAGATGTGTATTGCCCCAGTGACTGGCATCAGAATGAGTCTGCTGACACCAAAGTAATTCTGATATCGGATAAAAAGCCTATGCCGCCAATGTGGCTGATTATTAGTGCAAAAGAATTTAATTGCTTTAAATTTAGTAAAATAATACAAAGGAAAGTGGGTACCATAGAGCGTGGACAAATTTCTAGTTTTGGCAAGAAATCCATCTCAGTTCTTGCCAGATCTAAAACACAATCTTTTAGTTGAATAATATAAAAGATGAAGGAAATCTCATGGTAGATATCAAACTACATTTGAATTTTAGCTATGGAAGAGGAGTAATTTTTAACAGACCTATATGATTTTAGCGAGAATTAAATATTAGATATGTGCCCAAAAGAAATATCGAAGGATCAAAAGGTTCCTAGAACCACTATGATTATTTTCACTCGTGAAGAGCGTGTTGTGCCCTCCCATGTATACATTGAAAATGAGAGAATACCAGTTAACGCCAGTATAAACAGAACCATTGCAGTTCTTCAATTGTTTCAAATTTAGTCATCCATCTAGGGTATTTAAAAATGCTAAGATCTGTGACAATTTTTCTGATCCTGAGCATGGACCCTGCACTAATATTGCAAGGTGCGCTAATTGTAGCAAGGATCATAAGTCAACCAACAGGAAATGTCCTCAATATCAAATAGAAGAAGCAGCTCTTCAGAAGTCGGGTGCAGAGCATATTAGTGTGGGATATGCTAGGCAACTTCTAACAAAAACCAAGAATTATGCCAAGGCCTTAAAAACTAGGGATGCATGACATCCAGAAAAAATGGCAACACCATTTAGGTCTGGTAATGTAAAGCATCTTAGTGCTGAATCACTACCTAAGGCTATTACCAAACCTCGTAATTTAGATTTGGTGCCTCTCGTTAAAAAGGCTCACCTCCTTCCACTAGTTCTGCCACACCACAGATGAAAGGCCCAAAGCTCTCATCTCGGGCAGCATCATTGCCAGATCTAGGGAAGGAATCTTATGCTAGAGAGCTAGTGGATGTACCTGTCATGGTGGAGGTACATAATCCTCATAGCTCTCCATCTTTCAGTCGAAAAAGAGGGAGACCACCACCCCTCTCCCCTCCTACAAGAAATACAAAAATTCCTTTAGCAAATAAGTATATTTTTTTTTTTTAAATTATGAACTTCCAAAAAATTTAAATATATCAAAGATTAATGTCGAGGTGCACCATCCCCCTCGACAAATAAATAAGAAGGCTGCTAAGTAAAACCTTAAAACAAGCTTAGCAAGACCTACGTTTCCAAAAAGAGCATTAGAGACTCCTATCAATTCAAAAAAATCTGAAAGGAAGAGTACTAAGGAATCTTCCTTAAAGTAAACTTATTTTCTTCTCAATTTTACAGTGGAACTGTCAAGGTTTGAGGGCTAATTATGAAGAACTTAAGCTTCTTATTCATGAGCGCTGCCTCATAATTATACAGTACAGTTCTGAATTATGTGTGTTCGAATTATGCGATTCCCCATTTATGCGGTCGTAAGTTTTCAAAAATATATTTTCTGTATCTGTGAAGCTGTTTAAAGTCTGCGAGTCAAGCACTGCAAAATCTAGTTTCTTTTTAAGTATATTGGTAGCCTTATATACGGTGCTTGATAATAAATGTTACCAAATTATATTTACCTTACATTTTCATAATAATTTCATAATAAATAGCCTATTTAAATATAAATTCCACGTGAACAATGAAATTAACTTTAACTCTGCGAGTCCAGCTGACAAAATGTGAACAGAATTGTGGTTATATTCTTGGCAATTTTTATCTTGCTCTAACCTTTCCATAATTTTAATGGTAGTATAAATGATGATATATTAAAGCATTATTTTTGTTCAGTACAGTATATATAAAAGCTTTTTTGGGCTCAAGCCATGACGTCCTGATGGAAGGTTCCTTTAGTAGCTTCCTGAGGGTATACTGTATATGACTACAGTGGATATTCCCAGAGAATTAAACCAAAGGTTATCACAGAATTCTAACTTCTGGCACGAGTACCCTAAAGGTTTCCTTTTAGGATATCGTATATCAACAGGGGACGTATGCTTTGACACACCACATGGCTATCTGCACCCCACACAGCGTTTACGCTTCGAGGGGGAAAGGTGGCGAGATAACTGAGGAGCCGTTCCAAAGTTATCCTCCTACGTTACTGCTACGGTACCTCACAACGTAAACAAACGGAAGCCATAGCTGTCTGCCATACTGTGTGACGTCACGTCCGTCCCCATTCCTTTCCTTGTAGCGATCTACAACGTTTGTTTTTTCCCAGTGATCGATTTTTGTCGCCATGTCGCAACCTTCGGCCTCACCTTCTTCTGGAAAGTTGAGTACCATGTTCTTGTATTGTTTTAATAACCTCTGGCCGTAAAGTAACGATTTTTATCCTTAAATCTTTTGTTTTGTGGCGGAGCTGTGCCTTGACCGGAGGCGTCTTGTTACGACGCTGCTGTTCGCTTCGCATGCTTTAGCTAGTTAGCCAGAACAGCCCTCCCGGTCTCATAACTAATTTAATATTATTAGTTATTTAGTCTTCATTGCTAGGAATTAGTTATATTATGCCGATAGTATTCTTCGACGAACTCAGTTAGCCGACCCCCATGCTAGCCTACTAGCCTATCCCTAGGCCCGATGCCTAGTGTTCATGTTTACTTCCTGCATGATATACTGTAATAAGTGTTCCTAGTGTTTAGTTTAAATGAAGATATAGGCATTTTTACATACAAGATTCAGTGTTGCACATGTATTTTCGCCTTCTAGGGACCATACAATGGATCGGGCGTGGTCCTTCAATAGACACACTCCCCTAACCCAACGTTGGGGCCCTTGTATGCTTCCTTTTCTCCCCTATTACCTCCGGGTAACCCCCCTCTGGGTAGCTATGCTTACCCTAGCACTCTTACCCAGAATAGAATTCGGGTAGGTTAGGCTAGGCTGTTCTTCCCTCCTCCCTGCCATTGTTCATGGCGTGAAATCGAACAGAACCCCAGAGTACCTATCGTTGACCCCAGTCCACCTTAAGAGAACGTCTTCTCTTTATGGTTTCGACCGGGGCTGAAGATGGAAAGGCTATGCCTTTCCCCCTAGACTGCACTTTGTTGGGACACGTTCCTTCCTCCCTGCAGCCTAGCGATTTGTCCTCCGGCCCTCCCTAACCTAGGAGAATGGTTTTCCTGGTTTAAGTTGGAACTTGGGGGATTCTGCTTTATTATAGTTTAGGACAGTACACTAGTGCTGTACCTGATCTGAGCTAGCCCTCCCTGGGCTGGAGAGCGTTCTCTCCTGCCCAGTCGGGCTGGCACCCAACAGAATCCACCACCCCTTGGGAGTGTAAGGATTGTAACCACCCCTTCTACTCTCTCTACGGACCCCTATCCCCCTCCCCGCTCTATCCCTTTGTGTTGGCTTGCCTTCACACCTCTGTTTGCTGTCCTACAACTCCTCCTCTGTCGAGAGTGGTGGGATTAGCTGTGCTCTTCGGCTAGGTGGGCCGCTCTGCTACACTTCCCCTTCATAGCTGAACTATGGGGTAGTGCCAGCAGAAGATCTCCCTCTTTGAGTGCCTTCTGATCCTCCCTTGGGTTACCACAGGCATCTAGCCATCTGCCAGCGCCCTGCTGCCGGATGATAGGCATATCCCCTCCTATCATGAGAGCACTTTTTCCGGAACAAGGCCGGTTGGGTATCGGCTATTACCCTTCCTTACCTTCCCTCCTTACCTTTCTCTCCCCCTATCCTGGTGCCGGTCCACTGCCGCCTCTGCTTGCCGGCGCTATTTGCCGACATCTCGGGTAGCCTTCCTGCTCCATCGAATGTTGCCAGCTAAGGTTTGCCAATGCCGACAGTCCGCCGGCTGCTGGAGGTCGCCGTCCTGCCGGCGATCCGCCGTCGTGCGGGCGATCGCCTTTTCTCTAGTGTCTCCTATCTCTCTGCCGCTTAACGCGTGGACATGGATAGATTCACCACGCCGAACGGGCCTCCGGCCTGCCGGAATTACTAGCCGCGGCCTACGACCGACAAGCACCCCTCCTCCGGCTGCCGGCCCCGTGCCGGCAGTCAGTATCATGTAGCCGGATGGTCTAGCCGCTCTTTCTCTGGTATTTCATACCTTTAACCCTGGAAAGGTATGATGGGTCGTATGCGACCCCTACAGCATTTTCAAAACCTGTTTTTTCCCCATAAATCATCAGCTGTCTCGAATATGGAAGTGATCGACCTGCAAGGGGTGACTAGTCTACATGCCATTGTCTGCTTTAGGACTGATTTTCCTCTAACTTCCCTGCTTCCCCGTTTTTTTACCCCCCCCCAGGGGTCGACCTCGACCCTGACATACCTTTATAGGGGTAAGTGTTCAAACAGCAAAGTTATTACATAATTATAAATTGTCGAACAGTGTTGATACTTGTTTGGTTTTTTATAGTTGGAAAGTGTGGATGGATGGTGTGTCTACCACTTGCATGACATTGGTTTTGGCTTAAATGCCATATATTGCCATGAGGTCCATTTTCCCTCAAATGCTAATTTCTGAATTTTGTTTATTTTTTGCAAATTTGATTTTTTTCTATTTATTTTGAATTTATCTTCAATAATGGCCAGCAGGCAGTATTCCCTCAGCATGGATGTCATCAACACACTTCTAATGGAGTTAAAAAGAGATGTTGATGATATGGAGTTTGCAACCCCATTCTTCATTTCAAGTGGTAGATTGGGCTGTAAGAGTTGTTGCGGTCTGCGGCCATTTTGTTGACATACCCGAAAGGTAAGTTGGCATATCTCTATATATTCTTGTTCTGTATAGAATTCGTGATATTTTGGTATATTTTAATGCATAAATATCATATTTTATAGGAGATACAATGATTTTCATAAGAAATTTACATTGTGAAACTAGGCCGTCAAAAAATGACCTTTAGATTTCGCCCCTGATATAACAGTAAATTACATCTTAGTGCACATTTTATTATGTATTTCTGTTCTAGGATAATATGAGTTTATTCTATAAAAATTAGCCTCTTCCTATTTCATTTGGGTACCCAAAAAAATTCATGAAA
Organism: Palaemon carinicauda; assembly: GCF_036898095.1. Taxonomy (NCBI): domain Eukaryota; kingdom Metazoa; phylum Arthropoda; class Malacostraca; order Decapoda; family Palaemonidae; genus Palaemon; species Palaemon carinicauda. The sequence continues at coordinate 87,678,319 of NC_090735.1, read as the reverse complement.
TTTGGACAAAGTTTTTTGGCCAAAAAAAGTTACCCTTTTTTTCTCATTTCAGATCTTGACTTCTATGGGTCCAACTCATTTCCAGCAATAAAACGCTGTTGCATTGCCATCTAAGAAGGTGTCCCTAAAAGGATTTATGTGTATATGTATATTTCTATTTTTTGTGAATATTTACGTCGTCTTTTTTTTGTATATTTAAATTTTTAATATATTTCCAATAAATAGTTATTTTGTAGATGGGTATCATTTATATTTTCAGTAGTTTTTAGCATTCTTTGAAGTATTTTTAGCAAGTCAAACAATACAGATTGATGCATAACTAAATTTTTCCTGAATTTTTTTCGGAGTCCGGGTCGTACGCGACCGAGTATACCCTTAAAGGGGTGTCAGAGTAGCGTACCTATCCAGGGTTAAACAACGACTATTGTATACGGTTGTACAGTAAAACTTTTCCAGCATACTCTATGCTTCTTAGTGCAGTCTCTTGCCGGGACCAATCCCAAAAGAAGGGGGTTTATCCTGTTTTCCCCCCTCTTTCTCCCTTGGATCTGAATGACCTCAGGTCTTCGCCCCTCTGTAATCAGTTCCTGGTAATGGAAGCCTGTGCTTGGCTCATCCGACTGGATGCTCTTCCCTCCCTTAGAACCCTACAGGTCCTAAGGAATTGACTACAGGAAAGATCCCGGCAATTGGCTGGACGGGACTCACAAGTATGTGTCTTCCTACTTCCTTTCAAGCTCACCTATCCTGAGCTTGTAATGAAATGAATCTTATAGTTTATAAGTATCTACTTGAATCTTTCTTTAAGATTAATGTAAGTCATAGCTTATGCCTTCCATGTACTCATTGTTGCTTTCTTTTACAGGAGGAGTACGTGAAGTGTGAGAGCTCCTTCTGCGGAGTGTGCCGCCCGGACTTCTACGGGCATCTGGCGTGCCGGACCCATGCCCCGTGCAGCAAAGAAAGGGAATCTCAAGTATTGGGATCCGCAGTCCTGTTCCATCTGCAAAGGCCTTCTTAATGAGGCGTTCGATGACCCCCCCCATCCGTGGAAGCCAGGGACAACGCTCGAGAGAAACTGCGCAGGTGGGTGCGTGGTTTCCAAAAGAACGCCACCGGGCCTTATCTCCCCGATGAGAAGATGAGGGCCCTGCTTTTCTCAAAAGCTTCAGCAGATTCCCTGATCCCCGGGATAAGATCCCCTGTGTTCAACTTGTGGTTGAACCGGACGTTTCGGCTGCGCTCCGAAAATGTCACCTAGACGAGGTTGAGAAGATGTCGGAAGTGTCCGACAACACCGAGAGGACCCTCATGGGTGAGGATCTGGAGGAAGATGAGGTTCAGGTGGAGTTCCCTAATTCAGAGGGCGAGGTCACCCAAGCATCTTCGGTAGCTCCTGTCGTGGTCGAGGAGCCAGTCCCCTCTACCTCTGCCGCCTCGCTGCCCGTGCTACCAGCCACTGAAGATGCCATCCAGGCGATGGTGGCACTGATGGACGAAAGGCTCCGTAGGAACCTAGAGGAGCTCAAACGCCATTTCATCGGTTGGAAGCAACCGAAAAAGATCTCGGTTAAGGTTCTTCCCCCCTGCTCGGAGTCTAACCCCTGGAGGTACGCCAAGCATATGCCAGTTACAACTGGCAAAATCTTATTAATGACAAGCTGGGTACCATCCCCTTAGAAGAAGTGGAATTCTTCCCCAGCTTCGAGGCTTATCCGGACTGTTACCTCTGACTCGGGTCCGAGCCGGCCTCCAAGGAGGAGACCAAACTCAAAGAAGTGATCGTGTTCGATCACTCAAAAGCCCAAGCCATGCTGGCCGACTGCCTCAAGAGCCGAGGTTTCACCAACTCGAAGATGCCGGGATTGAGAAGAAACAACCGTCCTTTCTTGCTCCCTCTACCACGACCTTTCCCTTTGTGGAGAAGACCTTCCATGCGGTCATGAAGGTGGTGGAGGAAGGAAAGCCCTGCCCTACCCTGGAGGAGTGTAGGCCTCTCTCCCTCGCCCTTCCCCCCGACGATAGATTCTGGAAAGACATCCAGTTTACCTTTACGGTTGGGAAACTGGAACCGGACGTCGCTGGTCATCAGTTTAACGAAGATCTTCCCAATCTGAATGACCACCTTATTCGTCGGGAGCAGGACACCAAGAAGAGGCTAGCCGCCTCCCTATCCCATCAGGTTCAACTTGAAGTTATGGCCGGGGACGTTAGGGTCCCAGACCTCTATATGGTTCTCGCAAAGACCCACCTAGTGACTGTGATGAAGGACTTATATAGCTTCATCAAGGCCCGGAGAGCCTGTAGAGAATTCGTGTTTACCAACGCGGCAGTAAAACACGAACCCCGGAAACTAATCTCCTCCAACATCTGGGGCAAGCATCTCTTCCCGTCGGCTCTGGTGAAAGAGATTGTGGGCAAAGCCGCCACTGAGAACCGGAACCTTCTCAGTAAGTGGGGCATGTCCCGCAAAAGAAAGTCCTCTCAGGATGAAGGCCCACAGCCTAAGAGGAAATCATCCAAACCTAGGCCCCAGCAGCGCCAACCAAAACGCTAGTTTCCAGCTCCCGCTACTCCCCAAGTAGTGGCACAGCCACAACAGACCTTTCAGTTGGTCCCCCAGCCGGTGGTGTCGCAATCACCAGTCTTCACTCCTGCCTACGAGCGACAATCCACTACCTTTCGTCCCAGAGGTAGAGGCTCTGGCAGAGACTCCTCTTGCCGTCCCTCCAGGGGCAGAGGAGGAAGGGGAGCTAGCGGCCGAGGGGGCAAACCCCCGGGAAACCAGAAGCAATGAAGTGCTTCCGGTGGGAGGAAGACTCCGCCACTTTCAGGATCGCTGGACCTTCGATCCTTGGGCACACAGCATCATCAAGAAGGGACTAGGTTGAAGCTGGACACAGCCACCTCCAACCTTCCACCAATTCTTCCAACCATCAACCCCCTTTCTTGGAAGAATATGTCCTAGAACTCTTGAACAAGAAGGTGATCAAGAGGGTAAAGTCTACCAGGTTCCAGGGAAGACTGTTTTGTGTTCCCAAGAAGGACTCAGACAAGCTCAGAGTCATTCTCGACTTGTCCCCCCTCAACAAGTTCATTGTGAACAACAAATTCAAGATGCTGACTCTTTAACAGATAAGAGCCCTACTGCCTCACACGGCCTACACGGTTTCAATAGACCTGGCGGACGCCTATTGGCACATCCCAATGAACCACCACACTTCCTCCTACCTAGGATTCAGGCTCCACAGAAGAAGCTACACCTTCAGAGCCATGCCCTTCGGGCTCAACGTGGCTCCAAGAATCTTCACCAAGCTAGCAGACACAATCGTCCACCAGCTATGCCTCCAGGGCGTCCAGGTGATGGCCTACGTTGACGATTGGCTGGTCTGGTCGACATCGCCAGAAGACTCTCTGCGAGCCTGCAGAAAGGTGACCCAGTTCCTGGAACATCTGGGTTTCAAAATAAACACCAAGAAGTCTCGCCTCTCTCCAGCTCAGAAGTTCCAATGGTTGGGAATCCACTGGAATCTTCAGTCACACCGCCTTTCCATCCCACTGAAGAAAAGGAAGGAAATAGCCGGGTCTGTCAAAAGACTTCTCAAACCCAAACGGATCTCAAGACGACAGCAGGCGCAAGTACTTGGCTCCCTACAGTTCGCCTCGGTGACAAACCCAGTGCTACGAACACAGCTAAAGGATGCCTCAGGAGTCTGGAGACGAAACGCATCCATCGCCCGAAAAGATCTCTTAAGACCCCTACCAAACAGGCTTCACTCACTTCTAAGACCGTGGTCAGAAGCAAGAACCTTGAAAAGATCCATCCCTCTTCAACCTCCGCCTCCGTCGATCAACATCCACACGGACGCCTCTCTGGAGGGTTGGGGGGGGGGGTCACTCCCATCAACGACAAGTTCAAGGAACATGGTCTCCCCTGTTCAAGACGTTTCACATCAACATCTTGGAGGCCATGACGTTTCTTCTCACTCTGAAGAAATTATCTCCGCGTCCTTCGATACACATTCGTCTAACTCTGGACAGCTCTGTAGTAGTCAGATGGCTCAACCGTCAGGGTTCGAGATCGCCCCACCTAAACCAAGTGCTATTACCCATCTTCTGCCTGGCGGACAGGAAGAAATGGCACTTGTCTGCAGTTCACCTACAAGGATTCCGCAATGTGACGGCGGACGCTCTATCGAGGATAAGCCCCATAGAGTCGGAATGGTCCCTAGACGCAAGATCATTCTCCTTCATCTCTCGTCATGTCCCGGAACTACAGATCGATCTCTTCGCAACGAGTGACAACAAACAACTTCCTCATTATGTGGCCCCTTACGAGGACCCCGAGGCGGAAGTAGTGGACTGGACTGGAACAGATGATCCAAGATTTACCTGTTCCCTCCACCCAACCTTCTGCTGAAAGTCCTCTCCAAGCTGAGAACCTTCAAGGGAACAGCAGCCCTAGTGGCTCCCAAGTGGCCCCGGAGCAACTGGTTTCCCCTAGTTCTGGAACTACAGCCCAAGCTGATCCCTCTGCTGAGCCCAGTTCTCTCCCAACAGGTGCAGAAGTCGACTGTCTTCAATTCATCAAGGTAAGTCCAAGACCTTCATCTCATGATTTTCTATCCCTAGCCGTTAAGAAAAGGTTCGGTACCTCGAAGAAAAGTTTAGACATCCTAGAGGAATACAAAACAAAGTCTACCTGAAGCCAATACGAATCATCCTGGAAGAAATGGGTGTCCTTTGTCAAGGCAAAAAATCCTACGGAAATCTCCATAGATTTTTGCATGTCCTTCTTTATTCACCTTCATGGACTAGGCTTGGCAGCCAATACGATTTTCACTTGTAAATCGGCCTTGACTAGACCACTACTGTACGCCTTCCAAATAGATTTGTCCAACGAGATCTTTAACAAACTCCCGAAGGCATGTGCTAGACTCCGTCCTGCACCTCCACCGAGACCCATCACCTGGTCTCTGGATAAGGTGCTTCATTTTGCCTCTAACTTGGACAATGAATCTTGCCCTCTGAAAGACTTGACTCAAAAATTAATTTTCCTTTTTGCTCTCACACCGGGAGCTTGAGTCAGTGAAATAGTGGCATTATCAAGAGAGGAGGGCCAGATACAGTTCGCCGAAACAGGGGAACTTACCCTCTTCCCTGACCCTACGTTTCTCGCCAAAAACGAACTCCCCACCAAGAGATGGGGACCCTGGAGAACCTGCCCTCTGAAGGAAGATGTCTCTCTATGCCCAGTGGAGAGTCTTAAGGTCTATCTTCGAAGAACTTCAGACTTTGGCGGAGGACAACTTTTTAAAGGAGAAACCGGGTTGCGACCTGTCACTTAAACAACTAAGGGCGAAAATCACCTACTGTACTTTATTCGCAGAGTGGATCCTGACATTACACCCGCAGGTCATGATCCTAGGAAAGTCGCCTCTTCCCTGAATTTCTTCCAAGGAATGGATTTCGAAAGCCTCCGATCATTCACTGGCTGGAAATCATCTAGAGTGTTCTTCAGACACTATGCGAAGCAGGTGCACGAAATCAAGAGATTCGTGGTAGCAGCAGGTAGTGTAATGAAGCCTGCTGTTTAGTGCTGCGTAGAACAGAGAGTTATTTTGGGACTCTAACTCAACGGGTGCCTGTGTTGACCCTAGTGCGATACATAGTGATTTCAGGTAGTGTCACATTTGGACTGTCCTCCCCAAGGTGAAGTGACACAGATTCTCACACGTGTGCCACATGTTCTTTGACATGAAGTGTTTAGTGATTTTAAAACAGACTTTCATTCCTCCGGCAACTTATTTGTATAAAGGCAATAAATTTTTCCCTTTCAGATTCCACATTATCGTCTGTCAACTCATAATCTATGTCCATTATTCATTTATATTATTGTAAATAATTACCTTACTTTAATTTTGCAATTTCTTGAATAAAATTGATATTTTTTTTACCATATGCGTCTTATTTCACCTTTAACATATGAAAATAAATTGCTGTTACTGTTTTCTTTGCCCCTAATCTCATTATTATATTTTGTATAATAAATCTCCTGTCTGAAATATGCTCACCAATCAGTGAAATATTGTTCCTACATTAATATTTACCTTCTAATCTGTCCACGAGACTGACACGATCTTTGCACCCAGGTGAGTTTATCTTTATCAGGGCACTTCAAGATATTCCTCTTGTCCAAACAGGACCTCCCTGCCGGGGGGCCATATAGCCATGTCATTGTTATGCCACTGGTAGTGACATATAACGGAGATGTCATGGTCTCGATGGTCACCAGACCAAAGGAATATTGTTAGAAGTAGAAGGCACTTGAAATGGGGAAAAAACCACGATACACTAATTCTCTGGTACACTTCCATCAGGACGTCATGGCTTGAGCCCAAAAAACGGATTTTGAGCGAAGCGAATAATCTATTTTTGGGTGAGATAGCCATGACGTCCTGATGGACCAGCCCTACTGTTCCAGTTCAGCCTGCCAGGCCCCTCCCTGCTATACTGTATCGTGGAGGCGGGTAGATCGCTGGATTTCAGAATAGGGATGGACATGACGTCGCACAGAATGGCGGACAGCTATGGCTGCCGTTTGTTTATGTCGCGAGGTACCGTAGCAGTAACGTAGGAGGATAACTTTGGAACGGCTCCTCAGTTATCTCGCCACCTTTCCCCCTCGAAGCGTAAACGCTGTGTGGGGTGCAGATAGCCATGTGGCGTGTCAAAGCATACGTCCCCTGTTGATATACGATATCCTAAAGGGAAACCTTTAGGGTACTCGTGCCAGAAGTTAGAATTCTGTGATAACCTTTGGTTTAATTCTCTGGGAATATCCACTGTAGTCATATACAGTATACCCTCAGGAAGCTACTAAAAGAACCTTCCATCAGGACGTCATGGCTATCTCACCCAAAAATAGATTTTTCGCTTCACTTAAAATCCGTTTATTTTTCCCTGTGGTTCAAGGTTTTCACAAGTAGGCTGGTTTTGTTTGTCGGCAGTGAATAGCTTGAATTTCAGTAACAAGTTGAAAATATCTTATCATATTTTAAACATTATAGATTTGCATTACAGAGATTTGTTTTGTATAGTACATGGTACAATTAAAAAAACCTTTCTCTCTGAGAGAGAGAGAGAGAGAGAGAGAGAGAGAGAGAGAGAGAGAGAGAGAGAGAGAGGAGAGAGAGAGAGAGAGAGAGAGAGAGAGAGAGAGAGAGAATTTGATGCCAGAAAACCTCAAATCTCTCTCTCTCTCTCTCTCTCTCTCTCTCTCTCTTTGTGTGTGTGTGTAAGAAATAAAAAATTAGTAAACATATGGCCACATGAGTTTAAGAATGAAATTAACATGACTAATGTTAGTGGTGGTGATCAATTCCTCGCTTCAGGTAGTACAAGAAACAGAAACATGGCATTCGATTACAACAGCTGATTATCTCTCTCTCTCTCTCTCTCTCTCTCTCTCTCTCTCTCTCTCTCTCTCTCTCTCTCTCTCTCTCTCTCTGAAGAAACCAAAATTGATTTTCTTAAAAAGTGTTAATTAAATAGGAAAAAAAAAATACTGTGTATAAATCCATTTCAATCGCAGCCTAAAATACGGCATCCGATTTCGTCAGCAAACCTCTAGTTTTTAGGATATATCATTTTATTCTAGAAAATGTCTACTATTTAAATATTTAATTGCGCTTTAAGAAAAACATGTACTTGTTTTTTGAATTTCGGGTGTGTTTTAAAAATAGAGTATTGCCGACTTCTTTTTGTTTTACTTTTGGCTGTGATCAGATCAGCTGATGTCTAGCTGCCCCTCTCAAGAATACAGTAACAAAGTATTGTTTATACCATTTCTTAACTTATTCAAAACATCTATACGGTTAATATTACATAAACACCAATGTGTTAAAACCTATCATATTTTTTGTTTAGTACATTTATAACTATCATTCTCTCTCTCTCCTCTCTCTCTCTCTCTCTCTCTCTCTCTCTCTCTCTCTCTCTCTCTCTCTCTCTCTCTCTCTCTCTCTCTCTCTCTCTCTCTCTCTCTTTTTTGTCCCAAATCATGGGCAAATATTTATCAACAGCAAATTAAGGAGACAGGTGTAAGAATTAAAAAGGCTCTCTCTCTCTCTCTCTCTCTCTCTCTCTCTCTCTCTCTCTCTCTCTCTCTCTCTCTCTCTCTCTCTCTCTCTCTCTCTCTCTCACACAAACAAGGAAGCAATTAAAGACCTTGGTGTAATTTTAAATAGGAATATGTTAGGCAACGACCAAATAGCAACACTGTTGGCTAAATGTAAAGCAAAAATGGGAATGTTATTCAGACACTTTAAAACAAGAAAAGCTGAACACATGATTATGCTTTACAAAACTTATGTGCGTAGTACACTCGAGTATTGCAATGTGATATGGTACCCACACTACCAAAAGGATATTGCGCAAATAGAGAGTGTACAAAGGTCCTATACTGCTAGAATAGAAGAAGTTAAGGACCTTGATTACTGGGAAAGACTGCAATTTTTAAAACTATACAGTCTAGAAAGGAGAAGAGAACGCTACATGATAATACAAGCATGGAAGCAAATAGAAGGAATTGCTGAAAACATCATGGAGCTTAAAGTATCAGAAAGAGCAAGCCGAGGTAGATTAATAGTACCAAAAAGCATTCCAGGTAAACTGAGAAAGGCGCACAGGACATTAATCCACTACGCACCAGCATCGATAATGCAGCGACTATTTAATGTGCTGCCAGCTCATCTAAGAAACATATCAGGAGTGAGCGTAGATGCGTTTAAAAATCAGCTCGATAAATACCTAAGATGCATCCCAGACCATCCAAGACTGGAAGATGCAAAATACACCGGAAGATGTATTAGCAACTCTCTGGTGGATATACGAGGTGCCTCACACTGAGGGACCGGGGGGAACCCAAACAAAAAATAAGGTTTTATAAGGTCTCTCTCTCTCTCTCTCTCTCTCTCTCTCTCTCTCTCTCTCTCTCTCTCTCTCTCTCTCTCTCTCTCTCTCTCTCTCTCTCTCTCAAGGAGACGGATAAGAATTACAAAGTCCCTTGAGCACTTGTCATAACTCAACAGATAAATCATCAGTGGTAGCGACAAAAGTCATTAACAAGTCAATTTCCTTAAATGAATACTGAATGAGTGCTCTTACAGGTATTTAATACAAATCTAGTCTCGGGCGTTAAAGAGAACTACAGCAAAGGGAGACCAATCTAAGTTATGTTATGCAAACAAAATACAAGTTCTTAGCTTTAGAAGTGGCACAAACGGGAATGGACGTTAGCCGTTAGTCGTGGCTATCTTCAAAACTGATCCAAGGTGTGGTAGGCATGGACGACATGGTTCATGGGCGCCTTAGGGGGTTGATACCATCTTGCCTGAGGGGTCCTAGGTATGGGTACCCTCTTCAAATCTAAGTCAACGTCCTCTTTGCTGTAGTCTCCGCCCTTCTTGCCTGCAACGACAAAGTCAAAAACAACAAATGGTCTAATTATCACCTATCAGATGCCAGGCAAGCTGAGGTAAACGAGCGAAATAAAGGGTTAGAAGATCAATTGAAACAAGTTAAAGATGTTGCTATAATGAAGTTAAAAGCGATTCTTGAAAACGTGAAAAGAGCCTTCCGTAGGTCATTGGATACTTTTGAAGACTTCGTGACTTCAAAAGGTTATAGAAAGAAATGTGCAGCTAATTGGATAGGCGAATTGATTGGAGGTTGGACCGGACTAATTACACGTTCGGAACTCGATCAACTAGAAAACGCACTCGCTCAAGAATCACAAAATACTCATAACATGATTAACAAAGTCATATCTCATACACATATTGTAGATGAGAAACTGAAGACAGTTTCTATAGCAGTAAATAAAGTACAAGAGGCATTGAGAGTTTTGGAGAATAGGATTACAGTAATAATTTAAGGAAAGAAATAGACCAAATTCAGAGAGATGTAATTTATGTATAAAGTGCTACACAATTAGCTTTTTTGGGCTCAGGCCATGTCGTCTTGATGGAAGTTCCTTTAGTGTAGCTTCCTAGGGTTTATTTGACTACGGTGATATTCCCAGAGAATTTACCTTAAGGTATCCAGAATTCTAGCTCCTGGAGCGAATATCCCTAAATAAACTTAACCAGGGATATCGCATAATATCAGGGGACATATTCTTGACACGCCACATAGCAATCTACACCCCGAATAGAATTAAAACTTCGAGGGGTCAAAGTGGCAAGAAAACGAAAAACGAGAATGAAAGGAGAGCTGCTAACAAGGCACCTCTCCTATCTCGCTTCGAGTGTGTACATAGCGCCGCCGACGGCGTCATCTGCATTCCTTTTTACGTAGCTCAACAACTCGGTGTTTTTCCTTGTGTTTTCTTGTAAATCTTGGATTATTTCAACCTTATGATGCTTTCTCCAGCCTCTTCTGCCTCTGGAAAGTTGAGTATCTTTATTATGTATAAATGTAAGCTCTTGGTGTTTTTAAAATAAATCAATAGCGATATTAATGTTACAAGAGCTGTTGCCTACCGGAGGCGTCGTGGACGCTGTCGCTCGCCATGCATGAGTCATTTAGTTAGCCAGAGCGACGTTCCCGGCCCTTATGCTTATATAATTCTAGCTATTTAGCTTTACAATAGGAATTCTTTATATGATGCAGTTAGTATTTCTGTTTCGGCGATTGAAATACCAATCCTAGCCTACGCTAGGGTTCGTAGTCTAGGTGTTTGGCCCTAGTACTTTCATGCATGATATACAGATTTCCGAGTGTTTTAAAATTTATTGAAGCTATAGGCAGTTTTATACATATAAGATATTGTTGATATTTTCTTCCAAGATCGTAAACGAGAGTGTTTCGGTGATTTAGGTAATCGATTCTCTTCGCGCCTAGGCTAGTAGCCTATGGAGCCTTAGTATACTTTCGCACACTCCCCGGTTGCTCTTTTCTCCTCGGAGATTAAGCGCAATCCCTTTTCCCTCTGTTTTAAGCCTTAGGCTTAACCCTAATGGTTTATCTGAATAAACATTTGGATATAACTATATTAGGGTGTTTCTGTTCTTTCCTGTTTCCAGAGAATCTGGCTTCAGGAGGGGGCAGGACATCAGAGTATTTTCTCTGGGTTTGTTTCTTTCTAGCATAGAGAATGAGATTATTTTGCTAGGCCAGGGGCAGACATAGGAGGCTTAGCCTCCCTAGACCACTTCTGAAGGTTTCTGTATGAGATGATTCCTTCTTCTAGTGATATAGCAGACTAGTCCAGTGGTGTTGTTCTCGGTTTGAAGGATAAGATTCTTCTTTCCCTTGTGAATAACCACCAAACTTTTAGTACTGAGGGAGATGGCAAGTATTGCCGGCCTCACTCCCATGATGACCCCTAGGCTAGGATGAGCTTTCTTGGCCATGGGGTGATCTCTTACTAAAGAAGAGTTTGTAGGAGCCACTTCTCCCCTTCCCCCCCTATCCTTAGTAATGGCCTAGCCATTACATCTCTTGGCCGTCGTTCTACATTTGTACCTAGTATAGGTTAAGATATGGAGCTGACTCAGTCCTTTGCCAGCTGGCAAGTTTGTGCCGGCCGGCAAAGGCCTAACTTCTGTAGAGTGTTCCCCAGACCTCCCTTGGTCTCACATCCATGTCTGTCAGTAGAGCCAGGCGGCATTGGATAGAAGGAAGCCTGAATTTCACATTCTCCCCTTCCTTATGTTCACTCTTTCTGGATGCAGGGCTGTAAGGCAGTGCCGTCTTATATCCTTACATCCATTCTGTTTCTCTTCTAGTGTTTGTACCCTAGCCCGGCTGCCAGCTTAAGTGGCTGGCAGCCGGGCAGGTGGAAGTCCTCTGGTTCCCTTTTTGCTGTCGGCCGGCATTGGTAGCATACCATTGCCGGCCGGCAACCGAAGCACACCATAAGATCTGCCGGCCGCTACGATTAGCGGCCGGTAGCCGGGTGCTAGCGTTTATAGTTGATCTGAATCAGCGATCTTCCACCCAGTAGTCTAAAGGTAGTGTACCTTGGAACTATTTTAACACTTAAGTTTTTCCAACATTCTTGTGTTTTCTTGTACAGCCTTTTGTGAGACCGTACAGATAAAGAAAGTGAGTTCTTTCTTTATTAACTATCCAGTATATTAAAATTATTTATATTGGTGTGAGCTACACCTACATTTTCCTTTGGAAATACCTTGATGGTTATTCTAGAATAAGATTAACCAAAAAATTTTATTATCTGGAAGGTTACAGCAATTGGCTGGGCAGGAAATACAAGTGTGTGTCTTTCCTTCTTTCCTTTCTAGCTTAGTTATTTTAAGCTATATATATTTTAACATTAGTTATCCAGTGATATGTTTTTCACTTGATAATCATGGAATTTCTTTTCTTTACAGGAGGACCATCCGAAGTGCGGGAGCATGTTCTGCAACGTCCGCAGTAAGAACTTCTGTGGACATGAGTTGTGCATGAGGCACGCAGCATGCGCAGCCTCCAAAGATGATCTCCGGTATTGGGACCCGCAGGTATGTACGATATGCACTAACCTGATTACCGAGGCGTTTGACGCCCCTAAGTCGGCGGAGTCAAGGGACGCAGCGAGGGAAAAGCTTCGAACCTGGGTGAGGGGCTTCCAGAAGAATACTTCTGGCCCCTATCTTCCAAGCGAGAAGATGAGGGCCTACCTTTTCCCCAAGGCATCACTGGATGCAGTGAGTCCCCAGCCTCAAGCGGAGATAACTCTAGTTCAGATTCCGGTGGATTCTGAAGTCTCGGACGCCCTACAAGACATCCACCTGGATGATAGGATGTCTATGGTGTCTGAGTACACCGAAAAGGACCTTCTGGCAGAAGACCAAGAAGAGGAGCTGACCCAGGCTCCGGATACTGAGGAGGAAGAAATCGACGAGGGGTTGGTTACTCTGGTTCAGGCCCTTGAACCTATTCCCTCAACATTGTCTGCTATCCCAGGTGATCTTGGAAGGACTTTCTTCCATCGTTGAAATGATTCAGCAGATGCAGAAGAAGAATGATAAGAAGGAAGCTGCAATAAAGTTAGAGATGCTGAGACTTGCAGCATCACGTGGGCCCCAGAAGAAGCTCAACAAGAAGGACCTTCCTTTGTGCTCGAATGCCAATCCTTGGAGGTATGCTGAGCACATGCCTATGACAACAGGAAAGATTGTCATCTCGGAGAAGTTGGGCTCAATTCCCTTCGAAGAAGTGGAATTCTGGCCCAACAAGGAGTCTTATCCGGACTACTATGTCCGTCTTAGGAAGGAGCCAGCCTCAAAGGAAGAGACGGAGCCGAAGGAGGTCATAGTTTTTTACCATAATAAAGCACAAGCTTTACTATTAAGCTCATTGAAGGAGAGGGCTTCACAAACTCAAAGGTACCTGCTTTGAGTAAGAAGCATCCTTCCTTTGTGGCCTCTCCTACCATAGCCTTGCCCTATATGGAGAAGGGATTTAAGGCTGTTTTGAAAGTGGTCGAGGCAGGTAAACCACGTCCCTCCTTGGAGGAGTGTAAACCTCTGTCCTTGGCCTTACCCATGGACCAGAAAGACTGGAAGTACGTCCATCTTACCTTCTCAGTCGGGAAGTTGGAGGCCGATATTGCTGGACGTCAGTTCGGTGAAGACCTCCCGAAGCTGTCTGATTTTCTCTTGCGTAGGGAGAAAGAGACAAAAGAGAGACTTGCCGCTTCAATGTCTCTTCAAACGACTCAGGAGACGATAGCAAGTGACCCCAAAGCTCAAGAGATGTTTATGGTTGTGGCCAAAACCCATCTGGCCACAGTGACGAAGGACCTCTACAGCTTCGTCAAAGCTAGGAGAGCTTGTAGGGAGTTCGTGTTCGCCTCGGCTGCGGTGAGGCACGAACCGAGGAAACTAATCTCCTCCTGCATTTGGGGTAAAGACCTCTTCCCTAACGAAGTGGTCAAAGTGGTAGTGGATAAGGCCGCCACAGAAAATAGAAACCTTCTCCAGAAGTGGGGCCTATCTCTTAAAAGAAAGTCTTCCCCATGAGGGTCCCCAACCAAAAAGGAAGACTAAGAAGCCTAGGCTACCCTCTCGGCCAGCCAAACCGTACAGACAGCAACAGCAGCTTCCCATGACCGCAGTGCCCCAGATGGTGGCACAAACCCCGACCACGTACCAGTTGGTACCCCAAGCCGTGACAACGCAGTCTCCGGCATTTAACCCAGCATTCGAAAGGCAGTCTACTACCTTTCGTCCAAGAGCTAGAGGATCAACCAGAGGTTCGTCTAGACGCCCTTCAAGGTGAAGTGGGTTCAGGGGAGGACGCGGTCAAGGAGGCAAGGCCTCAGGTCAACAGCAGCAGAAGTGAAACGCTTCCGGTAGGAGGGAGACTTCATCTTTTTCGGGATCGTTGGACCTTCGATCCCTGGGCCCACAGCCTAATCAAGAATGGACTGGGTTGGAGCTGGTGCAGCACTCCACCTCCGTTCCCACAATTCTTCCAACACTCTACCCCCGTTCTGGAAGAATACATCCGAGAACTCTTGGAGAAAAGAGTAATCCGAAGGGTAAAGTCCATCAAGTTCCAAGGAAGGCTGTTTTGTGTTCCAAAGAAGGACTCAGAAAAACTCAGTGTCATTCTGGACTTGTCGCCACTCAACAAGTTCATAGTGAACTACAAGTTCAAGATGCTAACACTCCAACACATAAGGACCTTACTACCCAAACGGGCATATACCGTCTCCATAGACTTGTCAGACGCTTATTGGCACATTCCAATCAGTCGCCACCTCTCCTTCTACCTAGGATTCAAGCTACAACGAAGACTCTACTCCTTCAGATCCATGCCATTCGGGCTAAACATAGCCCCAAGAATCTTCACGAAGCTTGCGAACGCAGCTCTCCAACATTTACGCCTAAAGGGGATCCAAGTAGTGGCCTACCTGGACGACTGGCTGGTGTGGGCAGAATCCAAAACAGAATGCATGCAAGCTTCCAAACAGGTGATCCAGTTCCTGGAACATCTAGGTTTCAAGATCAACAGAAAAAAGTCTCAGCTTTCTCCATCTCAAAAGTTTCAGTGGCTGGGAATCCACTGGGACTTACTGTCACACCAACTTTCCATCCCTGTAAAGAAGAGGAAAGAAATAGCAGGTTCTTTCAAGAGACTTCTGGAATCCAAAAGGATATCAAGACCCGAACAAGAGAGAGTGCTGGGCTCTCTCCAATTTTCCTCAGTAACAGACCCAGTGCTAAGAGCACAGCTAAAGGATGCAACCGGAGTTTGGAGAAAATATGCATCAAACGCGCGAAGAGATCTGATAAGACCAATACCGACTTGTCTACGAACGCTTCTCAAGCCGTGGTCCAAAGCCAAACAACTGAAGAAATCGGTGCTTCTTCAGCCACCTCCCCCCTCTATGACTATTCATACAGACGCCTCGAAGGAAGGATGGGGAGGTCATTCTCACCGGAAGAAGGTCCAAGTACCCTGGTCCATCCTTTTCAAGAAGTTTCACATAAACTTTCTGGAAGCCATGGCAGTACTTTTTACATTAAAGAAAGTCTCCCCTCGCCACTCGATCCACATAAGATTGGTACTAGACAGCGAGGTGGTAGTGAGATGCCTGAATTGACAAGGATCGAGGTCACCTCAAATCTACCAAGTGATGTTGGCCATCTTCCGGCTAGCGGAGAAAAAGAGATGGCACTTGTCAACAGTTCACCTTCAAGGAGTCCGCAATGTGACGGCGGACGCTCTATCCAGGCTCACGCCGATAGAGTCAGAATGGTCCCTAGACGCAGGATCATTCTCTTTCATCTTGAGTCAAGTCCCGGAACTGCAGATAGACCTCTTTGCGACGAAAGACAACAAGAAGTTACCTCTCTGTGTCCCCGTACGAGGATCCTTTAGCGGAAGCAGTTGACGCTATGTCCCTCGACTGGAACAGATGGTCCAGGATTTACCTGTTCCCTCCTCACAACCTTCTACTGAGGGTCCTCGACAAACTGAGATCTTTCAAGGGGAAAGCGGCAGTAGTGGCTCACAAGTGGCCGAACAGCGTATGGTTCCCTCTGGCATTAGAACTACAGCTGAAGTTTCTACCGCTACCGTATCCAATTTTGACTCAGCGAGTTCAGAAGTCGACTGTCTGCGCTTCATCACAGAAAACCTGGAACCTGCAGCTCATGATTTTCTCTCCCTAGCGGTGAGAAAACGTTTCGGTATATCAAGAGACAGTATAGACTTTTTAGAGGAATATAAGTCCAAATCCACCGGAAGACAATATGAGTCATCATGGAGAAAGTGGGTGTCTTTTGTCAAGGCGAAGAATCCACAAAAGATCTCGACAGACTTCTGCTTATCATTCTTCATCCACCTCCATGGTCAAGGTTTAGCAGCCAACACAAGATCAACGTGTAAGTCCGCCTTGACAAGACCTATTCTATATGCCTTCCAGGTCGACCTCTAACAACATTTTTAACAAAATTCCAAAGGCCTGTGCTAGGCTCAGACCATCAGCACCTCCGAAACCCATTTCATTGTCTCTGGATAAGGCTCTTCATTTTGCTTCATTGATGAACAATGAGGAGTGTGCTTTAAAGGATTTGACCCAAAAAGTTATATTTCTGTTTGCACTCGCTTCAGGGGCTAGAGTTAGTGAAATAGTAGCCCTCTCAAGAGAGGAAGGTCATGTTCAGTTCTTAGATGGGGGAGAACTAAACCTTTTTCCGAACCCAACGTTTCTTACCAAGAACGAGCTACCCACCAACAGGTGGGGTCCCTGGAGAATATGCCCTCTGAAGTAAGATGCATCTCTATGTCCAGTGGAGTGCCTAAAGGTGTATCTTCGTAGAACTTCAGACTTTAGGGGAGGACTGCGGTTTAGGGGAGAAACCTCAGGGTCAAATTTATCTCTGAAGCAACTAAGGGCGAAAATCACCTATTTTATTCGCAGAGCGGATCCAGATAGTACACCCGCAGGTCATGATCCGAGAAAAGTTGCCTCTTCCATAAATTTCTTTAATAATATGGATTTCGAACATCTTCGCTCATACACTGGCTGGAAGTCATCCAGAGTATTCTTTAGATACTATGCGAAGCAAGTGGAGCAACTAAAGAGGTCTGTGGTGGCTGTAGGTAGTGTCGTTAAACCTACTGTTTAATTCTGTGAGGAACAGTGAAATTAAATGGGACGATTAATTCAAGGGTGGGTGAGTAGTCACGGACTATTCTACAGACTAAGTGTTAGGTCACTAAGGTGTCCTCGTTGACTGTTCCATAAACAAAGGTGAACCAAGCATAAATGCAGACACGTGTGCCAAGCGTTTCTAATGCCAGTGTGATTGAATAGTAAGACAGACTTTAATGATTTTAATATCTCGATATTAAAAGTGGCGCATATATGTTCTTTCTTTTCAGATGAAACAATTTTTTCTGCTTACTATGATCCTTATGCTTATTTGTTGGTTATCCACTTCTTATACTTGTATAATTGCTGATTAACCTATTTTTATTTTATTGATTGTCAATAAACTAGTTCTTGTGAACCTTGCGTCTCATTCGCTTGTGTCATTTTACTAGAGAATGGTTTAGCATTACTTTAAATTATGAATAATTTTAACATGAATAATCCTAAAGATTGTTCCTTACTACAAGCAAACATTCATTGGTTTATGCTTTCCCCAAGTAGGGAAGACTTCATACCCTATAGTGACGGTAGCGTATATACAATTCCTTCCTATTCGGATATAAACCTGTCCAATCCAGTAATAGAACGGCACACCGTGGAACTTGTCGGTATTTCATATTGACACGGGTGGTTCTTTTACAAACTTTGCTTTAAATAATATAGGTTGAGACCGCTATATTGGCTTGTCTGTTATTCATACATAGGTATATGTACTCCTCGAGACTTTTTCCAGAGTCTAGTATGACTCTTCCCTGTAGGGGGCAGGAAGCACTAACATGGTTTATGCTTAGATGAATTGGTGTATGACGGTAACACCATAGGTCTCTAGGTCTATGCTGACCAGGAAATACTTTCTAGAGGGTATGGCACGATTCGAGAATCCACTGATACAGTAATGCTCTGGTATACTTCCATCAGGACGACATGGCCTGAGCCCAAAAAATGGATTTTGGGCGAAGCGATAAATCTATTTTTGGGTGAGATAGCCATGTCGTCGTGATGGACCCGCCCTTCCTTTTTCATAAAAAGGGCTAAAGGACCCCTCCCTATAGTGCAGTATCGGTAGCACCTCGTGTATCGCTACAAGGAATGCAGATGGCGCCGTCAGCGGCGCTATGTACACACTCGAAGCGAGATATGAGAGGTGCCTTGTTAGCGGCTCTCCTTTCATTCTCGTTTTTCGTTTTCTTGCCACTTTGACCCCTCGAAGTGTTAATTCTATTCGGGGTGTAGATTGCTATGTGGCGTGTCAAGAATACGTCCTCTGATATTATGCGATATCCCTGGTTAAGTTTATTTAGGGATATTCGCTCCAGGAGTTAGAATTCTGGATACCTTAAGGTAAATTCTCTGGGAATATCACCGTTGTCAAATATACCCCAGGAAGCTACCCTAAAGGAACTTCAATCAGGACGACATGGCTATCTCACCCAAAAATAGATTTTTCGCTTCTCTCAAGATCCGTTTTGTAGCTAGTGAACTTTATACTTAGGAGCCAGATTCAACAAGGGGCAACCACGGGGAAATCTCTTCTGACATTTTAGCCCTAGGAGAATTTTTATTAAAGATAATTAAAAAAATTCATGAGACTATTCCAATGTTTGTTCCGCCTGTAGAGAATAATTTGTCAGAGTTTTATCGAATGTCATCCGTAACTGTTACTAAAATTAAAGGGTAAGTTTCATTTTTTCGTAGATACACCTGTTAAAAAAGAATATTCAGACTTTCGTTTGTATAAGTAAAATCGATGAGGACTCAGAAAGAAACAGAGGAATTAGCAACTCGGGTATCAATTAGTCAACCATATTTTGCTGTCAGTAATAGAGACACTTGGGCTGTGTCATTGCCCAATTTGGAAAAGTGTAAGATAGGGAAAGCACATGTGCTGTGTCAACCTGTGTATGCTCTTTTTGCGCCTTCCGCGCAAGTTTGTTTGTTTGATGTTTATCTGGAAGAGCCTAGTTTTGTACATAGTTGTAGGTTTGAGGTAAAAGCTAACTTTGAGAGGGAAATAATTAACTTGGGGCATCGTTGGATTGTATCTGTAAGACGAGAGTCCAAGTTTAAGGTGATGTGTTACTGTTGGTACCTCTGGTGGCTGGGCTGTACGTACACATCTACGTATGTATTCAGTGGCAATGTTCTGTAGTAAATCTGTGGAAAAAATAATGATCAGTTACAAAACTGTTTAGTCCTGTACACAGTACTGTAGTGTACAGTACTGTACTGTACAGTAGGAAAGCTTTCCTACACTGTATAAAAATGTTAAAATGCTAATAAATTATCAAACCATCTCAAAATAAAATGAAGTTAATCTTACAGCAGTACGTCTCTCTCTCTCTCTCTCTCTCTCTCTCTCTCTCTCTCTCTCTCTCTCTCTCTCTCTCTCTCTCTCTCTCTCTCTCTCTCAGAGAATCCAAAACAAGGTAAATTGCTGATACATTTCGATTATCTGAGCTCGTCATCTCGTTTTTGAGCACAATCTTAACTACCGAAGCATGAACTTCATATACATTACCTTTCGCGATACTCTTAAGTTATTTTATCATGATTAATATGGGTCACTCTGAATGGTCCAATAAAAGCTGATTCGAATTTATGCTCTTTACTCTGAAGCCGCGTTATATACACACGATCACCAATCTGAATTTCATGTGATTTTGCTGTAAATCTCCTGTTGTAACTACGAATATTCCTCTTCTGGGCTATCTTTAAAACTTATTTGTAATTTCAAAAGCTCTTTTATTTACATTGGCAACATAAGTTCAAAAATCATCTACATTATACACAGGTAGTTTCTCCTTTTTCGTGAAAACATCATATGGCAAATTTGGATCTTGACCGAAAACTGAATAATAAGGAGTATCACCAATACTCTCATTATAGCCCGTGTTTAGCGTGAACTGGGCTGTAGACAACATATCCGACCATGTATTAGGGTTATCTGCTACTGAGTATTTAAGCATACTAATTAAGACTCGACCAACCCATTAGAACTAGGTCTATATGCAAGAATGGGAGAAGGCTTAATGCCATACAACTCAGATATTCGACTGAATACTTCATTTACAAATTCAGTTCCGTGATCTTATACAATTTCTCGAGAAGTAATGGAAATTTCAATGAAAGCTCTAAGGGCTCTCGCGACTTCCTGTGCGGTTTTATCGATCAAGGGTTGCACGAACGTATATCTAGTTCGCGCATCTACTAGAACAAAAACATTTATGCCCTGCGTGTGAAACAGGCAATGGACTTATTAAATCAATATTCACACATCATTTCTCTTTAACTAAAGGCCAGACTCGGGCGGGAGGTACATTTAATATATGGGATCAAAACAGATGACAAAGGTGACATGAGTCTATATAACTCTTTATTGTTTGTTTCATGCCTTTCTAATAAAAATGATCACTGGCTCTTCTGAGTGTATTTGCTACGCCCACGTGACCGGATACTGGCGACGAATGCGATAATGCCATGGCCTTACTTATGAAACGAGTGGGTAATACAGTTCGATAAACTAACTCGTTCCGTTTCAAATCAGTTACATACAAAATATTGTCTTCGATTACAAATCCATTAGGTGGAAGCGGTACGTCAGTAGGAAATTCTTGTTTCCTTTTTAAGATAAGCCTTGACTTTACCCCATACAGGATCTTCATTCTGTGCCTTAATTAGTTGTTACATCCCAATCACAATTATCATCACGGACGTCGTGTGCTTCAAGGACAGGTTCATTTTCACGCTGGGCATTCGCTTCATTCATTCTACTATTGGGCCCAACACACCCTTTCACACGCCCTGTCCACTCAGCTGACATCTCTCCCAACTGGGAGGGGTCACTGGGTATCGTCTGCTTGACTCCTCGCACAGCCTGCGACGTACTCATTGACCTCGTTATAGCGACCACAGAACGAGATAAGGCATCCGTTACTACATTAGTTCGTCCAGGGATATATTCGAATCCTATGATATAGAATTCTAACAATGCTTCCAGCCATCTAGCCTGATGACTTGACAAATCTGATTTATTGAAAATATATGACAAGGGTTTATGATCAGACTTAATACAAATTCTATGTCCCAAAAGAAAATAATGATTCCTTTCTAATACCCATTTAACAGCCAGTGCCTCTTTCTCTAACACCAAATAACGGGTTTCTGGGCCCTTTAACGCTCGTGAAGGTGAACGCTACCAGGCGGAAAATTCCGTCGTCATCCAGCTGTTCTAACACTCCCCAATGGCAACATCGCTGGCATCGCATGTCACATAGAACTCACGATCAAATTTAGGAAAGACTTAAAAACTATCTTTAGACAGAGCTTGTTTCAACTTTTGAAATGCATCTTCATGCTTTCGACTCCATTCAAAATTCTCTGTTCTTCTGAGTTTATCTAAGGGTCGTGAGATTTTTCCAAAGTCTTTAATAAATCATCTGTAATAATGAACTAACTTGCTTAAGGGTTTGAGGACGAGGATAAGTTCGAATCGCTTCTACCTTATCTACTATCGGGCTTACGCCCTTGTTATTTGATATGTGACCTTGTAGCATTGAGCATTGTGCTACAGATATAGTAGTTTCGGGAGGGATCTTGCCTAAGCCTTTTCTATGGAAAAGGATGGCGGGTCCATCAGGACGACATGGCTATCTCACCCAAAAATAGATTTTTCGCTTTGCTTCAAAATCTGTTTTTTGGGCTCAAGCCATGTCGTCCTGATGGAAGTTTACCAGAGAATTACTAGAAAGTACTGTATCTGTGGATTTTTATAAGTGCTTCAACCTTGGGACAATTTTTCTGTAGTCATCCGGACCGTTGAGACATATGACGTTACCGTTATACGTCGTTACCACTAATCATGGACAATGTTAGGGCCTCCTACCCCCTGCAGGGAAGAGTCATACTAGACAGTAGAAAAGGGGTCTCAAGGTTTGCATATATTGTAGGAACAAACATAAGTATCAACTAGATATACAAAAGTCTCACAGCTTGTATATGTTGTCGGAACTATAAGTATAAACTATATTTAATGTTTGTAAGTATACAATAATATGATGTTTACTTGGGTAAATAAGCAAGAGAACTCTGGCTACTTTTAATGTGCTAACTGTGGGGCGAAATAAGATGCAATTACATTCTAATTGACATTTATTTACGATAAATGAGTAATATATATTAAAGGAATTATACATAAAGTTTTAAACAGAAAAATATTCCACCTGAAAGGGAAGAAATGATTAGTGCCACTATGATATTTGAAAATTTGATAAAATTTTCCAATATAATTTTTTGTAAACGTTGTATATTATCAACACTGTGTACAAGTACACACGGCACAAGTGTTATCTGTATAATTCCACACCTGAGATTTTTAAGTCTTTAGTGTCACCATGGTGACACACACTCAAAATGTATTGCACTGGAAGGTGTCAACACCTTTTCACCCTACTTGATATTCCCAATCAATTCACTGTTCATCGCAGTACTAGATGACAGGCTCTAATACAGTAGGGTCCCGAATTATGCGAGAATTTGGTCGATGAAAGGCCTCGTGTAATTGGAAATTCGTATATTTCGAAACACATCATGGCGGCAAACAGCAACCTACCCGTCAATTTTTTTTTTCACTCCATTTCTAGCTTTCTAGCTATATATATACTGTATATACACTGTGTGTGTGTAAGTATGTGTGTATGTATGTATGTATATATTATATATATATATATAAAACATATATATATATATATATATATATATATATATATATATATATATATATATATATATATATATATATATATATATATATATATATATATATATATATATATATACTGTAGCTTTTATCTTAACAATACTGTAAGAAATCCTTCTTATAGATTTTTTTTTTATAAAATACTGTACAAAATTTCTTTTATGGATAAATAAAACAATAAAAAGTTGTTAAAGTTTTGATAATTTTATATGACTGTAGTATTTACTACTGTACTATGCATAGCTTATTGTTTTCAGTATTTTCCGAATGATGTAGAATTATTTCCTATAGATACAAAAAACAAAAAAAGGGTTTTCAAGGTTTGATACAGTACGTATCTAGCAATAGTTAAAAATTACAGTATAGTACTGTATATCCATGATGACACTCCCACACGTAAACACGGCCACTAGGCGCAAGTGTGCACGAGGCTGCTGTACGATAATCACGCTTTTTTTGCCCTGAGTGGTCATTTCACTAATGATAATTTTTCAAAGTTAATATAATTTCTTTATGCTTATAATTCGTAATTATAGTTAAAAGTAGGGATATTAATTAAATGGTTGAGTAAAAAAAACAATTAATACTACTATTATTTAATTTCAAATGGCTACATAATACTGAATATTCTAATGGGTTCTTTTTATCTTCAATCGTAAATCTTACGCCTGGATAAGCAACAAAAGAAAAGGGATAGGTCTCTCTCTCTCTCTCTCTCTCTCTCTCTCTCTCTCTCTCTCTCTCTCTCTCTCTCTCTCTCTCTCTCTCGGCGTTTCCTTTCCCTTTATAGTTTTGTGAAATTTCGTTGTCCAGTCATTCGGTAATGAGAAGTCATTTTCGCTTTCGACATCGAAAGAAAACTTTGTTTCTTCAATATACTCATCACTGGAGGATTCAGAACTAGTGCTCTCATTATCAAACAGGTTATCATTATCAAATTCCACAACAAGAATATCATTTATTTCATCTAAAGAAATAACCTTCCTCTTTAGACCTTTCATTACAAAAGGAACAACAAATAACCACTTATGCATGAACGCCCGAGCGCACTGATAGGAAACCAGTTCAAACCAGAGTTTTGTAACATCAAGCTACCTTCAGAAAAATAGTTGCCAGACATCATATAAGTTTCTATTCACAGTCCCCATATGCTGAGAGTGTTGCCAAGTGGTGATCCTATACTTACTATACGAGTAAAGTAACATCACGAGACTGACGGCTTGTAAAAGGCAATTAAAGTCATGAACGGAATATACAGTTGAAGGCGGTACCGAGTAGATCGTGGTGAACGGTTTATCACGTGGGTGACGCTTAACAGGTTAAAAAAACATTTTATATAGTTCGGTATTTTCTCTATCCATCCTCTCCCAGAAAACCTTCAAATGTGAATTATCGGAATGTGTGCAGATCTTGGCAGTGCGATAACTAGTTAGCGACTGAGAATAGAAAAAAATAAAAAGCCCGAATGACGATGCTGATGAAGAGGATATCGAATACCGATTTTTCCCTAATTGATTTTTTCTACGTTCTGTCTAATCCAATGTACAGTACATTCTTATGTAAAGGGCGAACCCCAACATTTCTTGATGCTGCTACACTTTAATTATAGATATTTTACCACCTATTTATAATCTTTATTTATAATAACATCTTTAGTTAAAGCTCTTCAATATCACTTTCAGGAGTAAATGCGTTTATGATCGACGATGAAACGTAAAAAAAAAACGTTTTCCTTTTAAGAAGGCGTTTTTTTAGGAAAAAAAAAACAACACGAAACAAATTTGCTCATATTTCATATATTTTGATTTTCTAAGGATAAATAAAACATTAATTATAACATTATTATTACATAGTACCTGGTAAGATATCTTTTGCCGCAAAAGTTAACCTATAGACAGATGTTAAAATTGGTTAGCGAGTTCGTTATGATCGGCGATGGAACGTACTAAACAAAGTAATGGGTTTGGTTGTGGTGACATGTTTGGCAGTAGCATGATATAAAATAGTCTTTATTTTGATGGTTTTTAATTTAAAGTTTAATGAATAAAGATTTTTCACCATAATCACAACGTAAGTATAAAAATTAATTAGTACAAATATGGAATATTATACATATAGGTGTTGGACAGTTAGGCTAGGCCTAGCGACAAGTTCACACAACAGATGGGCAAACCTTAACATTTTTCATCCAAAACTAGTCTTAAAATGTTTGAACAGAAATCTTTCTCTCACATTCTTCCCCCCCCCCTTCTCAGACATCGGGGAACCATCACCCCCCCCCCAATACAATTAAGAAAACAATAGATTTCCTATGCTTCGCGGTGCTTGACTCGCGGATTTAGAATGCTCCTCGCAAATACAGGAAAATTAATTTTTAAAAACTATCGATCGCGTAATTGAGGAATCGCGTAATTAGAACACGTGTAATTCGGGACCCTACTGTACACTACCTGCTGCCACCACATAATGCTTCAGTTCATGCACTTGTTTCGCATAATGTTTGTAGAACACTCTGGATGACTTCCATTCAGTATATGAGCGAAGACGCTCAAAAGTCCATATACTGAAAAAAAGTTCAGCGATGAAGCAATTTTCCTTGGATCATGACCTGCGGGTGTACTGTCAGGATCCGCTCTGCGAATGAAGTAGGTGAGCTTCGCCCTCATTTGTTTTAGGGATAAGTTTGATCCTTAAGTTTCTCCTTTTAAGAGCTGTCCTCCCCTGAAGTCTGAAGTTCTTCGAAGATAGACCTTTAGACATTCTACTGGACACAGAGAGACATCTTCCTTCAGAGGGCAGATTCTCCAGGGACCCCATCCCTTACTGGGTAGCTCGTTTTTGGCGAGAAAGGTTGGATCAGGAAAAAGATTCAGTTCTCCCACTTCTGTGAACTGAATATGGCCCTCGTTTCTGGATAGGGCCACTATTTCACTAACTCTAGCCCCTGAGGCTAAAGCGAACAGGAAAATAACTTTTTGGGTTAGATCCTTAAGAGAACAATCTACATTGTTCACGGTTGAAGCATAATGTAGTACCTTGTCCAAGGACCATGAAATGGGCTTCAGAGGAGCTGCAGGCCTAAGTCTACCACATGCCTTAGGGATCTTGTTAAAGATTTCGCTTGTCAGGTCAACTTGGAAGGTGTATAGAAGTGGTCTAGTCAGGGCCGACTTACACGTAGTTATCGTGTTGGCTGCCAAACCGTGTTCATGAAGGTGGATAAAGAAGGACAGACAAAAGTCTATTGAGATTTCTTTCGGTCCTTTTGCTTTAACGAAAGCAACCCACTTTTTCCCAGATGATTCATATTGCCTTCTGGTTGTCTTGGACTTGTATTCTTCTTAAAAGCCTATACTGCCTTTTGAGATCCCAAATCTTTTCTTAACTGCTAAGGCGAGAAAATCATGAGATGAGGGTTTTGAGTTCTCTGTGATAAAGCGAAGACAGTCGACTTATGAACTTGTTGAGATAGTGCTGGGTTTGGTAGAGGGACCAGCCTCAGCTTCAGTTCCATTATCAGAGGGAACCAGTTGCTTTTGGGCCACTTGGGAGCCACTAGAGCTGCCGTTCCTCGGAAGGATTTCAGCTTGTTGAGGACCTTCAGCAGGAGATTGGTCGGAGGGAACAGGTAAATCCGGGTCCTTTTGTTCCAAACGAGGGACATGGCGTCCGTCGCCTCCGCTAGAGGGTCCTCGTATGGGGCAACATATTGAGGTAGTTTCTTATTGTCGCTCATCGCGAAGAGGTCGATCTGCAGTTCCGGGACTTGTTGTAAGATGAAGGAGAATGAGTCTGCATCTAGGGACCATTCTGACTATCAGCTTGAGCCTGGATAGAGCGTCCACCATCACATTGTGGAACCCTTAGGGTGAACTGCTGATAAGTGCCATCTCTTCTTTTCTGCCAGACGGAAGATGGCCAATATCACATGGTTGATATGGAGCGATCTCGAGCCTTGTCGGTTCAGACATCTCATTATCACTTCGCTGTCACATCAGGCTGATCTGCGAGGGGAGAGTTTTTTCAACGTCAAGAGGACTGCCATGGTCTCCAAAATGTTGATGTGAAAGGTCTTGAACAGAGAAGACAAAGTCCCTCGGTCTTTCCTTTGATGGGAGTGACCTCCCCATCCTTCCGTCGAGGCATCCGTGTGGATGGTTATCGATGGTGGAGGTGGTTGTAAGGGCACAGTCCTCTTTAGGTTCTTGGCCTTCGATCATGGCTTGAGAAGTGATCGTAGTAAGGTCGGTATCGGTCTTTTTAGATCTCTTCGAGCGTTTGATGCGTATCTTCTCCAGACTCCTGACGCATCTTTCAGCTTTGCTCTTAGCACTGGGTTTGTCACTGCTGCAAACTGGAAAGAGCACAGTACTCTTTCCTGTTAGCCTTTTGAGATTCTGTCGGATTTCAGTACTCTCTTGACAGATCCTGCAATCTCTCTCCTCTTTCCTGGGGGAATGGAGAGGCGGTGTGACTTCAAGTTCCAATGGATTCCCAGCCATTGAAACTCCTGAGCTGGAGAGTCGAGACTTCTTGAAGTTGATCTTGAATCCCAGATGTTCCAGGAACTGGATCACTTTCTTGGATGCTTGCAGATAAGCCGTCCTACATGCTGCCCACACCAGCCAGTTTCGTGAAGATCCTTGGGGCTATGTTTAGTCCGAAGGGCATGGCTCTCAAGATGTACTTTTCTTCTGTAGCTTGAATCCTAGGTAGGAGGAGAGGGGACGGTTGACTGGAATATGCCAGTAAGCATCTGCCAGGTGTATTGAGACTGTGTATGCCCCTTTTTGGTAACAGGGTCCTTATGTGCTGAAGAGTTAACATCCAGAACTTACTGTTCTCAATGAACTTGTTGAGAGGCGACAAGTCCAGAATGACTCTTGAGTTTGTCCGAATCCTTCTTGGGAACACTAGTCAAGCCGGAGTGAACTACTTTATGGCAAGACCAGATTGGGTTGTCGCCTATGGCGGCACTCAGAGGGAAGGAGGGATTACCCTTAAATCTCCACAGGAGACGAGTATCAAGTTATATAACTAATTCTAGGAGATATGCTATCTCCCGTTGAATTGATAAAACAATACACGAGGGTAAACGGGGATAATGTATGAAAGTATACTAAAGCGCATAGGCTAGGTAGCCTAGCGCAGGCGAGATCTCAGTTACCTAAATCGCCGAAATTCTAACGTATACAATTGACATGAGGAAGAGGAAATTGTATGCATAAATATATCTTTACTAGTATAATTTTTCGTGAATATCCTTGGGGCTATGTTTAGTCTGAAGGGCATGGCTCTCCAGACGTACTTTTTCTTCTGTAGCTTGAATCCTAGTTAGGAGGAGAGGGGCTGGTTGACTGGAATATGCCAGTAAGCATCTGCCAGGTCTATTGAGACTGTGTACGCCCCTTTTGGTAACAGGGTCCTTATGTGCTGAAGGGTTAACATCCTGAACTTGCTGTTCTCAATGAACTTGTTGAGTGGCGACAAGTCCAGAATGACTCTGAGTTTGTCCGAGTCCTTCTTGGGAACACTAGTCAAGCCAGAGTGAACTACTCTATGGCAAGACCAGATTGGGTTGTCGCCTATGGCGGCACTCAGAGGGAAGGAGGGATTACCCTTAAATCTCCACAAGAGACAAGTATCGAGTTATATAACTAATTCTAGGAGATTTACTATCTCCCGTTGAATTGATAAAACGATACACGAGGGTAAACAGGGATAATGTATGAAAGTATACTAAAGCGCATAGGCTAGGTAGCCTAGCAAGGGGCGAGATCTCGGTTACCTAAATCGCCGCAACTCTAAAGTATACAATCGACATAAGGTAGTGGAAATTGTATGCATAAATATATCTTTAATATTATAATTGTGCCTAAATAGGTTTCATAATTTATTAATGCTATTACAACCGGTAATGTCGTTCTGCTAACTAAATAACGCATGCCCAACGAACGACAGCGCCCATGGAGCCTCCGGTGACCAGCCAAGCTCCGTAACACAATAAATTACACTAATTTCTCTGTGAAGGAGGAGCTAAAAATTATACACTGTAAAGAATAAATACTCAACTTTCCAGAGGCAGAAGAAGCTGGAGATTGCATAATTAATCCTCACAGTAACGATCAAAAACGTTAGATCAACAAGGAAAACCACCATGCGAAATCGCTACAGAAATAGGAATGAGCGCCATCTTGGATACTCGTCGTAGTACGGGAGGAAGGGTAACCTTGATAACGGCTCCCCTTCTGTTTCGTCACTCTTCCCCCTCAAAACAAAAACCCTATTCGGGGTGAAGATTGCCATGTGTCGTATCAAGATATACGTCCCCTAATATTATGCGATATCCTTAAGAGAAATTTTAAGGATATTCGAGCCAGGAGTTAGAATTCTGGAGACCTAAAGGTCAATTCTCTGGGAATATCACTGTAGCCAAATATCCCTTAGAAAGCTACCAATAGGAACCTTCCATCAGGATGACATGACTATCTCACCCAAAAATAGATTTTTTGCTTCGCTTCAAAATACATTTTACACACATCCTGAAAGTAATTTTAACCTTTTTTTAAGTTATTAAAATTCTAAAACATTTTAAGTGTTTAATCTATTTGTAAGAACAATTTAATATTAAAAAGAATACAGTATAGTACATAGAAAGAAATGAAAATGGGTGGTAAACGAGTTTGAATAGGCAAGTTTCTGTTTGCCATGGCCCTAGTGGAATTATTCCTGTTATGTGTTTCGAAATATGTGATTTTCCATTTATGTGGGGTCATTTATTGACCAAAATTTTGCATATTTTGGGACCCTACATGAAAGCAAACTTAATGATAATTGTCCTCATCCTTGTGAATATATGAGCTTCAGGACACCATATGATCAACGAGTAGGGAGCCATGGTGGAAGTCTTATATACGTTCATCGAGATGGTCCCCAAATATCTTTGTCTATTCGTATACCTCTGCAGGCAAAGGTTGTACAGATTGATATAGGAAGAAAATAAACCATTTGTTTTCTCTACTTGCCTCCAAATGACATCTCATATGATAATTCGTTGGGCGATGTTCCAGCAACCACAATGGGCAATATTATTTCATCAGTTGCCGAAAATGAAGATGTGGGACTCCTTAATACAAGAGAGTCCACACACTTTCATGTTCAGACAGGTACCCTATTATGCATTGACCTTTTAGTTGCAAGTTCGAACTGCCTTCTTGATTTTGAATGGAGAATGTTAGATGATTGGCAGACTAGTGATCATGCTCCAATTATTATAAATATGAACAATGGTCCACCCTTACAGTGATCACCATGATGGAACCTTGACAAGGCGGACTGGAATAAATTTAGGGAACTAAGTGAAATTGAAGGGAGTGCAGAACAATTTCAAAACGTAGATATAGTACCTGGAAAAGAAGGTTATTTTATTACCCATTTGATTTAGTTTTAGGGAAATGCACTCAACTACTGATGTGTTGATACAACTTGAGTCCTCTATTTGTGAAGCTTTTGCTTCCAACCAGGACCATGTAACAGTCCTTTTTTTACCTTGAAAAGGCATATGATACTGCATGGAGATATGGTATATTGAAATTATTCATAATTTGTGTTTATTCATAATTTGTGTTTATTCATTCATTCATTTCACATATATTTTTTTCAAAGGAGGGGGGGGGGATACTCTATCAGAGAGAAAATGTCAGGAAAAAGGAGTTTCCCTGAGTAGTGTGCTAAGTGTAACACTATTCGCACTTGCTATTAATGGAATATCCTCTATCATTCCTAAAGATATTATCTCAACGCTATTTGTAGATGATCTCTATATCATTTGCTGGAGCTAGAATGGCAATGGTTGAGAGAAAATTAAAGCCTGCAGTCAACAAAATAATTCAATGGGCTGATATGAATGGATTTAAGATTTTGACAAGTAAAACTGATGTTGTCCATTTCTGTCGTATTCAGGGAGTACATGCAGATCCTGATGTGTACATCAAAGGAAAACGGATTCCATGTGCAAGTGAAGCAAGATTTATAGGCTTAATATTTGATTTTGATTGTAGATTGATAGGGGTTCCTCACTTGAAATCATTAAAAGCTTACAATAGCTTATCTTGAAGCTTTTAAAAGATTTGTCCCATACATATTTCAAAGTTATACAAGGCCTTAATCTTTTCAAAAATTAGTTATGGGTGTGAGATATATTCCTCAGCCAACCCAAGTCGACCAAAGATTTTAGATTCCATTCACCATACTGGTATCAGATTGCCAACAGGAGCATTTAGAACTTCGCCTTTTCCAAGCCTCCTTGTTGATGCTGGAGAATTACCTTTAGACCTTTACAGAAAGTTTTCTATTTTTCGGTATTTGTTTAGGTTGCAAAGGCTTCGTAATGGTTTAGGTTGCAAAGGCTTCGTAAGTCTTTAGCCTGTCAGACTGCAAGCTTTGTAAAGCACTCAACATACTTTGAGATGCACCCAAAATCCGCTCAACCTTATAGTTTACGTTTGATACAACTGATAGATAGTCTTCATGTAGATAGAAGTAAGGTGCTTCCATTTATAGTATCATCAACGCCTCCATGGAAATCACCAGAGGTATCTTTCTGTAAATATTTTATTGGAGTTAAAAAGAATATGACTGACATAGAAGCCAGGTCTCTTTTTATGGAACATTTTGCAGAACATAAGAAATTGACTTTTATATATACTGATGGCTCTAAATCTGATGCTGGCATTGGATTAGAGTATATAGTAATGGTTTTAATTGTAGAGGTGCACTTCCTCTAACAGGTTCCATATTTACGGCCGAACAATATGGCATACTAACTGCTATCAAGAAAATAGTGTTACAAGACAGGGGCAATTTTACCTTTTTTAGTGATGCAAGAAGTGCCCTACAAACTCTAGAAGTTTTTAATTCCAATAACCCTTTAGTTTCAAAGATTTTAGAGTGGCTTTTAATTATCAGTTGTCATGAGTAATACGTAGCGTAAATTTGATTCTATGCTATTTTATTTAATACCTGATAATAGATCGATATTTATCTAAAGAAAGTATCCTACATACATACATATACCAAGGCACCTCCCCCAACTTTGGGGGGTAGCCGACATCAACAAATGAAACAAAACAAAAAAGGGGACCTCTACTCTCTACGTTCCTCCAGCCTAACAAGGGACTCAACCGAGTTCAGCTGGTACTGCTAGGGTGCCACAGCCCCCCCTCCCACATTATCCACCACAGATGAAGCTTCATAATGCTGAATCCCCTACTGCTGCTACCTCCGCGGTCATCTAAGGCATCGGAGGCAGCAGCAGGGCCTACCGGAACTGCGTCACAATCGCTCGCCATTCATTCCTATTTCTAGCACGCTCTCTTGCCTCTCTCACATCTATCCTCCTATCACCCAGAGTTTTCTTCACTCCATCCACCCACCCAAACCTTGGCCTTCCTCTTGTACTTCTCCCATCAACTCTTGCATTCATCACCCTCTTTAGCAGACAGCCATTTTCCATTCTCTCAACATGGCCAAACCACCTCAACACATTCACATCCACTCTAGCTGCTAACTCATTTCTTACACCCGTTCTCACTCTCGCCACTTCGTTCCTAACCCTATCTACTCGAGATACACCAGCCATACTCCTTAGACACTTCATCTCAAACACATTCAATTTCTGTCTCTCCATCACTTTCATTCCCCACAACTCCAATCCATACATCACAGTTGGTACAATCACTTTCTCATATAGAAGTCTCTTTACATTCATGCCCAACCCTCTATTTTTTACTACTCCCTTAACTGCCCCCAACACTTTGCAACCTTCATTCACTCTCTGACGTACATCTGCTTCCACTCCACCATTTGCTGCAACAACAGACCCCAAGTACTTAAACTGATCCACTTCCTCAAGTAACTCTCCATTCAACATGACATTCAACCTTGCACCACCTTCCCTTCTCGTACATCTCATAACTTTACTCTTACCCACATTAACTCTCAACTTCCTTCTCTCACACACTTCCAAATTCTGTCACTAATCGGCCAAGCTTCTCTTCTGTGTCTGCAACCAGTACAGTATCATCCGCAAACAACAACTGATTTACCTCCCATTCATGGTCATTCTCGTCTACTAGTTTTAATCCTCGTCCAAGCACTCGAGCATTCACCTCTCTCACCACTCCATCAACATACAAGTTAAACAACCACGGTGACATCACACATCCCTGTCTCAGCCCCACTCTCACCGGAAACCAATCACTCACTTCATTTCCTATCCTAACACATGCTTTACTACCTTTGTAGAAACTTTTCACTGCATGCAACAACTTTCCACCAACTCCATATAACCTCATCACATTCCACATTGCTTCCCTATCATACGCTTTCTCCAGATCCATAAACGCAACATACACCTCCTTACCTTTTGCTAAATATTTCTCGCATATCTGCCTTACTGTAAAAATCTGATTCATACAACCCCTACGTCTTCTAAAACCACCCTGTATTTCTAAGATTGCATTCTCTGCTTTATCCTTGATCATATTAATCATTACTCTACCATACACTTTTCCAACTACGCTTAACAAACTAATACCTCTTGAATTACAACACTCATGCACATCTCCCTTACCCTTATATAGTGGTACAATACATGCACAAACCCAATCTACTGGTACCATTGACAACACAAAACACACATTAAACAATCTCACCAACCATTCAAGTACAGTCACACCCCCTTCCTTCAACATCTCAGCTCTCACACCATCCATACCAGATGCTTTTCCTACTCTCGTTTCATCTAGTGCTCTCCTCACTTCATCTATTGTAATCTCTCTCTCATTCTCATCTCCCATCACTGGCACCTCAACACCTGCAACAGCAATTATATCTGCCTCCCTATTATCCTCAACACTCAGTAAACTTTCAAAATATTCCGCCCATCTTTTCCTTGCCTCCTCTCCTTTTAACAACCTCCCATTTCCATCTTTCACTGTCTCTTCAATTCTTGAGCCAGCCTTCCTTACTCTCTTCACTTCTTTCCAAAACTACTTCTTATTCTTTTCATATGAATGACCCAATCCCTGACCCCACCTCAGGTCAGCTGCCCTCTTTGCCTCATGTACCTTGCGCTTTACTTCCACATTTTTCTCTTTATATTTTTCATACTTCTCTACACTATTACTCTGCAGCCATTCTTTAAAAGCCCTCTTTTTCTCTTCCACTTTTACCTTCACTCCTTCATTCCACCATTCACTGCCCTTCCTCATGCTGACTCCAACAACCTTCTTGCCACACACATCACTTGCAATCCCAACAAAATTTTTTTTTACTAACTTCCACTCCTCCTCTAAATTGCCAGTTTCTCTTACTTTCACTTCATCATATGTCATTTTCAACCTTTCCTGATATTTACTTTTTACCCCCGGTTTTATTAGCTCTTCAACCCTCACTAGCTCCCTTTTACATTCACCTACTCTATTCCCCCACTCTTTTGCTACAACTAATTTTCCTTCCACCAAAAAATGATCAGACATATTGTTAGCCATACCCCTAAACACGTGCACGTCTTTCAATCTTCCAAACATTCTTTTAGTTACCAACACATAATCCATTAATGCCATTTCTACTACTCTTCCATTTGCCACTCTTACCATTGTATACTTATTTTTATCTTTCTTTTTGAAAAAGCTATTACTTATCACCATCTCTTGCTCAACACACATATCCACCAGTCTCTCACCACTCTCATTTTCACCTGGTGCGCCATACTTCCCAATGACACCTTCTACCTCTCCAGCGCCCACTCTAGGTATTTAAATCACCCATGACAACTACATAATTCCTTCTACCCAGTCCTTCTACACACCTAGTTAATTCATTCCAGAACTCATTCCGCTCTTCTTCACTTTTCTCACTACCTGGCCCAGACGCACTGACAAACGCCCAACATTCCCTACCCAATCTAACCCTTACCCCCATTAACCTAGATGATATCTCCTTCCATTCCACTACTTTACCTGTCATCCATTCACTCAGCAATAAAGCCACACCTTCTCTCACTCTTCCCATTTCAATCCCAGACACACTACCAGACATTTCACCAAACATCACTTCACCCTTTCCTTTTATCTTTGTCTCACACAAGGCCAATACATCCATCCTTTTATTCCTAAACATACTTCCAATTTCACATCTTTTACTCTCTATCGTACTACATCCACGCACATTCAAACACCCCAAAACCAGAGTGCGGGGAGCAGTCACTCTCGCCCCAGCTCCATCTCTTTGTTGCTGTCTCACAGGATGTAGATACAGGAGAGGGGGTTCCCAGCCCCCTCGTCCCGTCCCTTTTAGTCGCCTCTTACGACACGCAGGGATAACGTTGGCGCTATTCTAATTTTTATATGCCCCCGCGGTCCTAATAGGACAAATATTTTCTTGAAAATAATATTTGTTCTGTAACCGAAATACAAACCACGCTATTTACATTGGGTTTACCTTTAAGCGCAGCTGAAATGGCGAGCCATTAGAATTTAACGAGGGTGTATTACCCCCGCGCTAGTTAGCGGGGGGGGGGGGGGGTAGGGGAGTGGTAGCTAGCTACCCCTCCCCCCCTCACACACAGGTGAATGCTCACTTTCACTTTTGGCTCGGACTGGGACTGACGTCTCTGTCTTGGTCCTTGCTTGGCAGCCATTGTTTGTTTTGTCTTTACTTAATCGCTTACTTTTCTTTTACTCAATATATATGTAAACATGTTTTCATGTTTGTATATATATTTGAGTATAGAAATCAGTAAGTTTCCTTTTCAGAGTTGTGTGTGTAGTGTATGATATCTCCGTGGAGTCCTCGGCAGTTAGGCCACCATGGCGTAATTTTATGGGTTGTGATCGAGTTTGACTTCGGTCTTTCTCTCTCTCTCTTGAGGTCGTTCACCCTTTTACTACGTGTTACTACGCCCTTGTAGCTTCCTTCCCGTGTGGGGGGGTTGCTACGCCGTACGTTTTGTCTCAATTAGTTTATGAATCTAATTGTAGTTGTTAATTTTTCAGCTTGTAGAACGATTCCTTTCGGGGTTTTCGTTCTTTCTTTAGTGTTCATTCATTTTTAAATTACATAATTACATAGTTTCATAATTATAATTGTTATAATTCTGTTTTGGTTACAGCTCTCCTTCTGTGAGTGTAAGTGGTTGTGAGGGCACGTGCCTGTTGTGTAATTCTTGTTTCCTTTCCCTCGGGATTCCTCTTCGGAGCCTTCCCGGGGGAATGAATGTGTACTAATATTTTTTGTTTTTATTTTTTTAGTTACCGATCTAGTTCGTTTCTGTAATATGGCTACGGTTTGAGCTGTCTTGTTGAGGCCTGGGGATTCGGCTGTTGCTGCCTCCCCTTTGGATTTTCGTCAGGGGCGTGTCTCCTTCTACTGGAAGTAGTCCCGTGACGATTGACAGCTCTCCAGTTCATTTTAGAACTCAGGAGGCTCGCCTCCTTGGGTGAGTAACTTTCCTTCCGAGGGAAGGTTTTCCTGTCCAGGCTTGAGTTTTCCCCTTTTGGGGGGTTCTTCTCTTGCCTTTTTTTCGTGCGACTATGCTCTTGGTGCTGAGCGGTCACACCTGCAGTTTCGCTCAAGGGGCTGGGCAACTGCAGGAGCCCCTCTTCGGAGGATTGCTCCTTTTAGGTCACTGGCTGACCAGTCTCTTCTACGAAGTGTTTCTCTTTCGTTCGCAAGAGAGTACACTCATAGAGACTCCTCTTCGGAGGATTCTTCTGCTGCTGTTGCTGTTGGCCTCCTTCGCCGTAAGGCTCACCGTCCGCCTCGTCGTAAGGGCCTCTCATCTCCCTATAAGGGTGCTAAGAGGCGCCTTTTTGAATCTACGTTTGCAGCCTACAACTCCTTCATCCGCCCTGATGCAGATGGACAGCAGTCTGACGGGCAACGGTCTTCCCGACGGACAACGGTCTTCCGACGGACATCAGTCTCCCGGCGGACAGGAAACGGTCTTCCGGCCTGCTCCTGCTCAGTGTTAGCGCACAGGCGCTCTCCTGTTCATCAGCGCTTCCTGATCGCTAGCGCGCTCTGGTTCGCCAACGCTCTCCTGTTCGTCAGCGCTCTCTTGCTCGTCGGCGCTCTCCTGCTCGTCGGCGCTCTCCTGATGTTCGCCCTCCTCGCCAGCGCTCTCCTGCTCATCAGCTCTCTTCTGAGCGTCAGCGCTCATTTGAGGATCATCGCCCTGCGGTCTCTGACCATCCTACAGTTCCTGCTGAGCTCCCTGCTTGCCATCAGTCTTCTGACCCTGTGGCTACGCGACATCGTTCAGCGCGTGTGTCAAAAGCACGTGTTCGCCAACGCGCCTGCGATCTTCCTGTTCTTGCTCGTGAACGCGCCGCGCCACCTGTCCCTTCACAGGATCTCACGCGTCGACCTCCTGCTCGCCAGCGATCACCTGCGCGCCAGCGATCACCTGCTCGCCAGCGTTCACCTGCTCGCCAGCGCGCACAGGAGATTTTAGTATCGCCTATTCGCCAGCGTTCTCCCACGCTTCAACGATCGACTATGCACCAGCGTTCACCTGCTCGCCAGCGTTCACCTGCTCGTCAGCACGCTCAGGTGATTTTGGTATCGCCTATTCACCAGCGTTCACCTGCTCGCCAGCGTTCACCTGCTCGTCAGCGCGCTCAGGCGATTTTGGTATCGCCTATTCACCAGCGTTCACCTGCTCGTCAGCGCGCTCAGGCGATTTTGGTATCACCTATTCACCAGCGTTCTACGCGTCAGCGATCACCTGTTTCTCGGCGATCTCCGGACCGCCCGCGTGTGTTACAGCCTGCGCGCCAACGTTCTCCAACGCTTCGTCAGCTGGAGGTTCTGAAGGAACATGGTTCGCCGGCTACTAGCTCGCCATCGCGCGATCGCTCACCGGCACACGCTGCTCGCTATCGCTCGCCAACGCGTCACCATGCCACAACGCGCCATTGCCTACCTGTGCGTCAGCGCTCACCAGCTCACCACCGATCTCCTGTTGATCCACATCGCCAGCGGTCTTCCTCACCCACGCGGCAGCGCGTTTCCTCGTCATCGCGCCAACGCTTGCGTTCGCCGCCTCGGACACGCGCTCATTCACCTGCCCACCCTCGCGCCCACTCGCCCGCGCGATCATTCGCCTGCACGCCCGCGCGACCATCCTTCGTGGCGAATTTCGCAGCCAGGGGTAGCAGCAGGAACGCGTGTTCCTAGACAACGCTCGGGATCGCCTCCACCCAAACACAGGTTGGTAGTGCAGGACAAGGATACTACTGAGGAGAGGTTAGTACATCATTCTTCCTCACCTTCTTTTCAGGCAGGTACTGTGGTGTCCACTCCAAAGGATCGCCCGATCCCTTTCCCCTTAGCGAGGATTTCGGACTCTGTGTCCTTGGAGCAACAGACTTGGCTTGGTCCTCTGGCGTGGGCGTTAGTGAGGGTTATGAAACCAGCACTCGCCGACCAGGGTAACAAACCAACGGCTGTCTCTCCTACGCTGAAGAGAGAGAGAGGAGTGGACTTCGTGGTGACTTCCCCCAGGGCGAAGTTGGTTCCCAAGAGGTCGGTCGCGAAGGCCCCTTCTCCTGCTCGAGGGCTTTCTCCTTCTCCCGTGGACGAGGCCTTTCCGTCCTCAGGTGAGTCCAGTGGGGCGGTAGTCTTCCCCTCGGCACCAAGGGGGGAGACTTCGCTTCATGGAGGAGAATCATCTCGTGAGGAAGGGGCCCCTCGAATCTCTTTGTTGGGATCCTGTACCCCTCCCAGGAGGGAATCCAAGGACTCCAAGACCGTCCCGAAATCCTCCTCAAGGATTCGCCAGGTCCCACGACTACCCGTGGGAATGTCCACGTTTCACCCCAGGAAGAGATCCCTGGGGCAGGAGACTTAGCTGCCAGCCCGCAGGGAGGAGAACAGCAGGAATTCGAGCATACCTTCTGGCAGGTCCTAAGCCTGAAAAGGCAACTTATCGGGCTTATGGATCCAGTCATCGCCCCCCTGAAGGCAAAGACACGATCTTGGATGAAGTGTTTGACGTTCGGAAGGCCTCGAAGTCCAGTGCGGCTCTGCCCTGGTCTCGGGGTCTGAAGAGTGCCAGAGCTAGGGCCATCCTTGAGAAGAGTTTGTTTGTGCCCAAGGACAGAGACTTAGACAGCGGCTGTGCGGAGGAAGTCGACTTCCGTTTTCACTCCTCC
Organism: Palaemon carinicauda; assembly: GCF_036898095.1. Lineage (NCBI taxonomy): Eukaryota > Metazoa > Arthropoda > Malacostraca > Decapoda > Palaemonidae > Palaemon > Palaemon carinicauda. Next base: position 87,639,168 of record NC_090735.1, on the reverse strand, counting down.
AAGGCGCTTTCTTCCAGACTCTGCAGGGCTCCAGCGCCTTTTTCTTTCAACCACGTCGGCCTAAGTTATCGGCTACGACAACTGAGACAAGGTGTCCAATTGCAGTTTCCTCCTGTCAGGAACAGATGGCACGGGAGGCTCCCCCGGGGGGGGGGAGCATAGTCCTAAAGGGAGCGGCAGAGTTCACGAACTCTAGGATTGCAGGTTTCACGCTGGGAGGATGCTTAAGGTTACTCATCCGGATGACAGCTTCCCGATGCCCATTCCCGCACGATCTCTGTGATCAGCCAAGGATATCGCGCCTGCCGTCTCTGTCAGCGAATTCAGTGTCTCTGAACCTCTATGCCATAGCGTCGGCAAGAGTTGCCCGTTTGGGCAGAATGATCCATACCTCAGGCGAAGGTCTTCCATAGGATCATCGACGGCTTCACCCCCGGCTTCTTCAGTCGATCCTTTCTTGTAAGGAAGTATCTGAAACGGGAGTTCCGTAGTCAACCTCTCAGCCCTGATCAAGTTTGCCGAACAAACTTCGACCAGCGTAGAACAGCAGAATCGATCAGACTGGTAACGAGGCGACAGGACTCCTGAAACCCTGGATTGGAAGAACGGGTACTTTCAGTTTCCATTCCATCCATCTTCCAGGGAGCTCGTGGAATTCAGCCTAGACTGCAGGTATTCCTGCTTATGATGCAGTGTGGCGATCCCGCCGTGGCATCGCAGGTTTTTTTCCCCAGAGAACTCTCCCTGCTTTCCTCATGGCCGCTCAGGTGCAGGCTTCCGCCTCCTTCGCTTTTTGGAGGGCTGGTCAACTCCGGTAGGCTCGGGTTCGACCTTCTTCAGCGCCGGGACAAGCTTCCGGATGCTTACCATGAGTGTGGGTTCATGGTATTTTGCTAGGAGCCTTCTCTTCTTCTGCCTCAACATCTGGAGTATCTGGCCATGATATTGAGTCAACGGCCTTACCACGTTGGAAACCCCGCTTCTCGTCCGTCCAGCGAGGTTAAGCAACTTCGGTTCTGGTCGGTACTTGGATGGGTGACCACCTGGGGACGCCAGATTCTGTTGCCACATCCTCCGAGCCTTCCCTTCAGTTGACTGTGGCAAGGCTGAGGAGAGTCGCAGTACCTGTTCTCAGTCAAGCAGAGCTTTCAGCCCTACCTTGGAACGTTTCCTAGTTCTCCTTTCCTCATTGACCCGTCTATAGTCCGAACGGTCGCCTCAGGATAAGTTCCATGTGGGGCGGTCCAAGTTCCGGTGGTTTCAGGCAACGATTAACCGGACTTCTTGGCCCCTATGGGACCAGCGGAACTATTAGACCTGCAATGGGTGTTGACCTATGGAACCTCATGATGGGAGTGGATATCCTCGTCCTTTCCCCACATTCTTGATGCTGTTCTCGGACTCGTCCAAGAAAAGGGGGGGGGGGGGGGGCATGTTCCGGTCCAGGCCTATGGTCAGGACCTGAAGGATACCTCTCCATCATTCAGGCAGGCTTAGGGGCCGTAGTCTGGCCCCTCTACAGATCCTACAGCTCCTGCCGAGTCGCTCCGTGCGCGTCGACTTCATGATTCTGGTGTGTTCTAACCAGGAGGGGACGCATTTTCACACCTGCACATCTTGCAGTAGAGATACCGAGATGATTGAGATACTCTCAATACCACCATCGGCTCTCTCATTCCAGGCAGAGGAATGTTCTCTCCGACTATCCGAGCAGAGCCTCGTAGAGAGAGTGTACCTGGGGGTCTTTGGCCTTGAGTAACCAGCAAGTCCTGGTCTGGGGGACCTGATCGCGACAGCTTGGAACCTCAAGCTTCCGCTGTTCTTCCCCCCAGTCTCAGACCCCGAGACTCTGGCAAGATGCATTCCGGTAATGGTGGGACAACTTCGACGCCTGCGTCTTCCCTCCGTTTTGTCTGTGGAGAATGGGTCTCTACAAGACCAGGTTGTCTGTCAACCTTTCAATGGGAGAGCTCCACTGGGACTATGCGCAGAACGGTTTCTGGACCCTCTGCTTCCCCTGACGGAACTCCCGGGAGAGCTTCTCCCACGACACAGACTACTCAAACAACCACACTACATCATCTTTCACGAACCGGGGCTTCGCTTCGGCTTCATGCCTGGAGACACTACGCCTCCTCCTCAAGAAGAGACAACCCGCTACAGTCGCGGGACGGAGGTCGCGTCATCTGCGATAGTCATCCGCAGGGGTCTTCCAGGCAAAGTGAAGAGTCTTCGGTGGTTGGTGCCGTGGGAGATATACCTCTTCCCTTGAGGCCTCTTCTCCAGCAATAACGGTCTTATTGCCTTTCGGCGGGAGGAAACTCCTTTCCGCTCTCGGCAATGAAGCCTGTCTCTCAGCCTTTTTCTGACCTTCAGGCTTATAGGAATAACTTTTTCCTGCCCGCTGGATCTTTCCTCGCTCATGCGAAGCTACGATCGTCCCTGCCCTAGTCGGAGGGAGACCTCCAACTTGGAGCATGGCTCGGACTTTTTAGTCCCTCAAGAGATCTTCTCAAGACCCTTTACGACAGGCTTCGGATTGTATTCCGTCATGGGTCTCCTGCTCACTCTGGCCGCGGCCAGTGTGTAAGCAATCTTCTTGGTCTCGTACGACTCCGCCCTTTTTAAGGAAGAGCGGAAGGCAACATTCAGGTTCGCTCCTGAGTTGTTGGCTAGACTCAGAATCTTGGGGTCCCGGCCCTTCGGTCCAATTCCTTCAAGATTTCGAGTCTCCATCCTGTATCTGATGTCCCAAGACCTTCTCTTTCTTGCCAGTAAAGGAATCGAGAGGTTAGCTTAGGGAACAGCTGCAGTTTGTCCTCAGTTGCAGCCGATTTGGGAGCACAAGGAGGACACGGGGGAGAGTCACCAGTATACCTCTTCAGCTCGGATTCAAGGACATTCATCTCGACCTGTCTCCAGACCCTCCCCCGTCACGTCGCCCTACAGCACGATGTTGGATACATCGCAACGTCCCTCGCCTTCGAGTAATACTACTCTGTGACGCAGGTGCTACAAGCTGGAGTCTGGAAGCGTCTAATGACCTTCGCAGCCCGCTTCCTGCAGGGCGTGACCCACAGGAGTTTCGATACGTTTTCTATCGCTCTGTGGTGGCTACACAACAGCTGGTCTAACCTCAGGCTCCTTTTTGGACAGGTAGCAGAAGGTTGAGGGCATTGTTATCAGGTTATAGTCTGCATGAATGAAAGAAGTATGTCTGGCCCTTATTTCTTTCTTCATCATCCCCTCTACGGGGAAGCAGCATCCTGGTCTCTGCATAGCTGACCTCGAACCTCTGCAGGTAAACCATGCTTCCGTGTGTTCCGAGTATTGAGTCAATACTGTCGCGTCCCCCATACCCATAGCAAGGAACTTGTGAGATGCAGGGACTCATTTTCTCGAGTGCGACTCACTCGGATTCTGAGTCCCCGGGTAAAGCCAAAGCCAGTATGGCTGGGGACTTTCCACCCTACCTAAGCGGTAAGTCACCCAATGTAAATAGCGTGGTTTGTATTTCGGTTACGGAACAAATGACAAATTCGAAGATAATTTGTACGTATTTTTTTAACCATACAAACCTTAGCTATTTACACATATTTGCCCGCCAGCCCTGTCCCCCAAGACAAGTCCTAACTCTAAGTGAAAGTGAGCATTCACCTGTGTGTGAGGGGGGGAGGGGTAGCTAGCTACCACTCCCCTACCCCCCCGCTAACTAGCGCGGGGGTAATACACCCTCGTTAAATTCTAATGGCTCGCCATTTCAGCTGCGCTAAAAGGTAAACCCAATGTAAATAGCTAAGGTTTGTATGGTTAGGAAAAATACAAATTATCTTCGAATTTGTCATATTTCCTTTTCTATTATGAAAATGAAATACTTTTGCTTGGTAAGTTAATATTTCCTTTTCATTTCTTGCAAGAAAAAAGAAAATGAATTTACATAATTTGCAAGTCATTCTTCGTAGAGTATACGTCATGTGTCTTGTGACGTCATGTCCCAGGCGGAAGCGCGCTGACAAACCGAATGATTTCCTTTCGTTGTGTTACCGAGTAATCTTATTACAGCATTCCCTTCATCGAAACACCGAGTAACGAAGTCAAGTGTTTTAGTGGTCTGTATCATTAGTTATGAGATTAGTACAACTTACCGTAAATTCAAGAAAAAAGGTCTGATGACGTCATATTTCTGGCGGAAGGCGAGAGGCAAATCAAGTGATTTCCTTCTGATGCATTACTATTCCCATAATCGAACCATTGTATAATGATAGAAATAATTTTTTAAGAATTTTCAAAGAAATATGAAGATTTAACTGTATTAAAAATCAAAATACGGAGAGAGAGAGAGAGAGAGAGAGAGAGAGAGAGAGAGAGAGAGAGAGAGAGATTTTTTCTCATTATACCTAATAACAAGACAAACTGTAAGGAAACTGATTTCCTGTAACATATTTGTGATGTAATATTCGGCTTGAAGATATTTCTAATAAGTTGGGAAATTATGTATGTGAAAGAAATATGCCATACGTATGAGAGAGAGAGAGAGAGTTTTTTTCTCATTATACCTAATAACAAGACAAACTGTAAGGAAACTGATTTCCTGTAACATATTTGTGATGGTGTAATATTTGGCATGAAGATATTTCTAATAAGTTGAGAAATTATGTATATGAAAGAAATATGCCATACGTATATATGCCATATTTTGATACGGTAAGTAGCAGCGCTTTCAGATTAGCTGATCATAACCAAAGTTAAACAAAATTTTAAGTACTTCTTGTTTGGTAAAAAGTTTTTAGCAGCAAACTATCGACCAATTGCATTGACATCTTGCATATGTAAGATCATGGAGAAGATGGTCAATGCAAGACTGATGTGGTACCTTGAAAAGAAAGGTATTTTATCACCTATCCAGTAAGGATTCAGGAAAATGCAGTCAACAACTGATGTGTTGACACGACTTGAGTCCTTTATTTGTGAAGACTTTACTTCTAAACAGCACCATGTGACAGTCTTTTTTTTACCTTGAAAAGGCATATGATACTACATGGATATATGGTATACTTAAAACCATACATGAACTGGGTTTAAGAGGAGAGCTATCACTGTTTATTCAGTCATTTCTTTCACATAGAGTTTTTCAAGTGAGAGTTGGGGAAACTCTATCAGAGAGTAAATGTCAGGAAGGAACAGCTCCCCAGTGTAGTGTGCTGAGTGTGACTCTATTCGCACTAGCAATTAATGGGATATCCTCAGTCATTCCCCAATATATCCTCTCTACACTATTTGTGGATGATTTCTCTATATCATTTGCTGGAGCTAGAATGGCAATGGTTGAGAGAAAACTACAACTCGCAATTGATAAAATTATTCAGTGGAGTGATTTGAATGGGTTAAGTTTTCAACTAGCAAAACTACTATCGTCCATTTCTGTCGTATCCAGGGAGTACATCCAGACCCGGATATATACACGAAAGGACAACGGATTCCATGTGTAGGTGAAGCTAAATTTTTAGGATTGATTTTCAATTGTAGGTTGACCTGGGTCCCACACTCTAAGGCATTAAAAGCTAAATGTCTTGAGGCTCTGAATCTTTTAAAAGTATTGTCCCATACATCATTGGGGGCAGAGCGTAAAACTATTTTAAAATTATACAAGGCCTTAATTTTTTTAAATTAGTTATGGGTGTGAAATATACTCCTCAGCAAGCCCAAGCCAATTAAAGATATTAGATTCAATACATCATACTGGTATAAGATTGTCCACAGGAGCATTTAGAACCTCACCTATCCCAAGTCTCCTTGTTGATGCTGGAGAGTTACCTCTAACCTTTACCGAATGTCTTCCATTATTTAGTGTTAGTTTAGGTTGTAAAGACTCCCTAACTCTCTAACCTTTCAGGCTGCAAGCCTTGTAAGGCACACAACATACTTTTGGGTTGCACCCAAAATCTCCTCAACCTCATGGTTTTCCGGTAAAAAAATTATTAAACAGTCATGATATAATTAGAGGTAAGGTGCTTCCATTTAAGATATCATCAACCCCTCCGTGGAAATTACCAGAAATATCTTTAGGTAAATATTTTATTGGTGTTAAAAATATGACTGAAATAGAAGCTAGGTCTCTTTTTATGGAACGTTTTGAGGAACATAGGTAATCAACATTTATATATACTGATGGCTCCAAATTTGATGCTGGCATTGGATTTGGAGTATATAGTAGTTCTTTTAACTGTAGAGGTGCACTTCCTCCAGTAATTTCCATATTTATTGCTGAATTTTATGGCATACTAACCACTATTGAGAAAAAAGCATTGAAAGAGGAGGGCAATTTTACCATTTTTAGTGATTTAAGAAGTGTCCTTCAAGATTTAGAAGGTTTTAATTCTAGTAACCCTTTAGTTTTAAAGATCTTAGAGTGGCTTTTAATCATTGGCCTAAAAGGTATAACAGTTCGGTTTTGCTGGGTTCCGGCCCACGTAGGTGTGTCTCGATATGAAGAGGCAGATTCACGGGCAAAGAGTGCTGCAGCCGAATTGCTACCAAGAAGGTATCCCATTCTTTGTAATGATTTTTTTTACCAGCAATTAAGAATTCTATTAATAACAATTGGCAACAGCATTGGGATAGTTTAAGCAAAAATAAGATGAGAGAAATTGCATTTGGTGTATCCCATTGTAGATATAATGGGATGCCCCGAAAATGTGAGACTACTCTTTGTCGTCTCTGCATTGGTCACGCTCAGATGACACATGAGTTTCTGCTGGCTGGCCAACACCAACCATATTGTGACAACTGTTTAATACCCTTGACAGCGAGGCATTTGTTAACTGAATGCCCCACTCATAGCACAGAAAGAAATAGATATCTGTTTGATGCTCGGGGTGAAGATAGCAGGTTCATCCTTGCCAAGATCCTTGGACATGATGTGTCATACAATGCTAGTGGAATTTTTAGATTTATATCAGGAATAGGTATTTTTAATGCTATTTAACTTTTATAATCTATTAAATTTTCTGGATTTGATTGAATATTTTTTCAATCTTTATTTATAATAAACGATATTGGCATCATTGACCGTCAATGTCAGGATGCCAGAGAACTTCAAATCATTCAATCAATGTCTTGAAGGTAAGAACTTATAATAAAACCACATTTTAATTCATATTACAGTAATCATTTAATACATCATTGTGCGTGTGAGTATTCAATATGCCTATAGTATAGCAATTAACACGTTTTTTCATTATCATTGATTTCGGTATTTTTAGACGGCCAGACCGAATTAAATATTTCAGTTTTTTTATATGGTGAAATTTTAATTGAGATACTCTATAAGCAAATTGACTTCCTAGGTCAGTCCAGGAAGAAATTATACTTGTGGATCTCAAGGTATTACTGTATGTATTTTGTAAGATTTTCATGTGTAGATAGTTGAGGGAAGTGAAAATATTTGGAAATTACTTGACATGAATTATGTTATATGAGGCTGAAGTGAGCAAAATTGTATAGATGTAGAATACATCTTAGTGGTTCAAAGAATTAAATGATAATGATTTATTTGTTTTCTAAATAAGGACAGTCAACTCGATTGTGATTCTTTCAGTATTATTTTCAGAGTTTGAATTCTGTCTTTGATACCATCACGGAAAGCAGTGGGGGATTGTTAGGCAAACATAACAGTGTAGTGTCCTTACCAAGTGCTCCAGCTGCATCAACCAGTCATTCGTCACTCCTACATACATCTACTGCCATGTCATCTCCTATGCAGATGGGAGCTAGAAGTCCGCCTGTGACACTGATTGGGACTATTTCTACACCCTGTCCACTTCCAGTTAAATCTCTGCGACCTAAGAACACTAACCCAAGTCAAGACCCAAATACGGTAATTTAAAAAAAAAAATTGTAACTAATTTCACATGTAATTTTTTTTTTTTTTTGAACATTAAGATTAATTTTTTTTTAGTCGGATATATGATGTTTTCTTATTTTGTTTGTTATGGAAATATAAATTAAGTTATTTATTATTGTATTACCCAGTTTTGTGTGCTCACTAACAAAATCCAATGACTATAACATTCATCATATTACAAACAGATGAAGTTCCCATTACATATTCATATACAGAAATTTTTGAACTATTCATTGAATATACTTGAGTGTGTGTGGCATTTCATGCAAGTTGTATTCTGTATATCTTGATTAGGTAATGTCCAACAAAAACATATTTTACCAAAGAAGTAACCAAACTAACTGCTTAAAATACCTTATTTTATTAATATAAATCTCATAATGGTGTATGATCAAATCCCAATTTCAAGAAAAGGTAAAAAAAAGTTTTTTTGCTGATATTTGATGCTCGCATGAATTGAAAAGTACATATATCTTGGATCAAATCTAACTGTCAAAATGATCTCCACCTAATGATGAAGTTGCCATAGGCTATATAGGGTGCAAAAATCTCAACTTTACTGTTGATCTATAAAGGATTACTACCTGAAGCTACTTTGACGTCTTTAGATCCAGCAGCACTCAACATCTGAGACTTTGTACTGGAGCCTTTAAATCTCCCCCCAATATGTCAATAATATGTGAAAGCTTGAAATTATCCTTGTTAGTACATCATAATTTCATAACAAGGCAAAGTGCTTCAAAGATACCTTCCACTAATTCCCCAGCAAAGTGATATATTTATTAACAATCATGAACCACCATTCCCAAAAAAAGCAAATAGACACTTACAATCTACTAACATCAGAATGAACCTTATTCAACCGTCTTTTCCTTCTCCACCTTGGATCTTAAAGAAAAAAACATGCTCTTTTTAGAAAAAAAAATGTAGCTATACTCCGTCAACATAAACGATTTGCTTTCGAACATAATCACAAGAAAGGATCTTATTATGATATATCTATTTATAATAGCTGTAAATCTCCAATGCCTGATGGCTGTGGTGCAGTATTCTCAGACAAAATAAGTCAGCTAGTGAAGCATCAATATTTACCTGTGACTTATCCTTGATTTTGTTAGGAATTGAGGTTATTAAAACAATTGAGAATAAAGTGTATCAGAAGTTTGTCAAGTATACCGATTCAGGAAGTGCCATAGAAGCCCTAAAATGTTAGTTGAATATGAACCAACTACAGTAGTATTACAAAATAAAGGACTCCTCAACAAATTCTATTCCAAAGGGGATAAATATCGAAATCTGTTAGATTCCTGGCTGTGTTATGGTTATTATTATTATTATTATTATTATTATTGTTGTTGTTGTTGTTGTTATTATTATTATTACTTGCTAAGCTATAACCCTAGTTGGAAAAGCAGTATGCTCTAAGCCCAGGGATTCCAACAGGGAAAATAGCCCAGTGTGGAAAGGGAAAAGGAAAAAATATTTTAAGAGCAGTAACATTAAGATAGATATCTCTTATATAATCTATAAAAACTTTTTACAAAACAAGAGGAAGAGAAACAAGACAGAGCAACATGCCCAAGTGAACCCTCAAGCAAGAGAAATCTAAACCAAGACAAAGGAAGACCATGGTACAGACGCCAGGGTTCTACCCAAGATCAGAGAACACTGGTTTGATTTTGGAGTGTCCTTCTCCTAGAAGAGCTGCTTATAACCATAGCTAAAGAGTCTCTTCTATCCTTACCATGAGGAAATTGGCTACTGAACAATTACAGTGCAGTAACCCCTTGGGTGACGAAGAATTGTTTGGTAATCTCAGTGTTGTCAAATTTATGACGACAGAGGAGGATATGTAAAGAATAGGCCAGACAATTTGGTGTATGTGTGTGTGTAGGCAAAGGGAAAATAAACCGTAACCAGAGAGAAGGATCCAATGTAGTACTCAATACCATTAAAAGGACCCCATAACTCTAGTGGTAGTATCTCAATGGGTGTCTGGTGCCCTGGCCTACCTACTACCTCAAATGAAAAGGCAGATGTTGCTGCTAAATCAGCAATAGGTTTACCATAAAAGGTTATTAAAGTATCCGCTCAAAATTGTATAACCGTCGTGAAACATTTCATAGTTACATAATAAATCTGACAGTAATAAGTTGAATAAAGCCAATTGTTTCTCCATGGGAATCATCAGAACAAAACACTAAAAGGACAGAAGTGATTTCAGGAAGGTTGCTTATTGGTCATACGAAATTGACACATGGAGTTTTAATGTACACACTTCATGAAGTAGTTCCCAGGTGAAGTGGTGTAACACTATTTTAACTTTACAACCAATTTTTTTTGCTAGTAAATTTTCTAAGAAAAAGATACTTAAGTTTGTTCCGTAACTGGAATACAAACCACGCTATTTAATAGGGGTATGACTTTCGGCGTAGCTGAAATGACGAGCCATTAAAATTTAACGAGGGTTTACTACCCACACCGCTAGTTAGTGGGGGTAGGGGAGGGTAGCTTGCTACCCCCCCCCCTTCACACACACCTGTGCTTGAACTCACTTTGCTCTCGGCTCGGATGGTAGTCGGACGTGTCTGCTGTCATCCTCGCCGCTCATTGGCAGCCATTAATGGTTTTTTGCTTTTTCTTTGACAGTTTTGTGTGTAAAAGTTGGCCTCTGCTATTTTGCGCAACTGCCCTGTATTACCCGACCGCCCCTGTGGATCATTCATGTCGGCGGTCGAGACTAACCCTCACGCCCTTTGTCCTTCCTGTAGAGGTCAACGGTGTGATTAGAGATAACAAGTGTAGTGAGTGTAGGGAGTGGTCTACCTCCCAATGGGAGAGGTTTTCGCGGCGACAGAAGAAGTCCAAATGGGATATTTCTCCTTCGAAGGTTTCTTTGAAAGGAGAAAAACCCAAGGCCTCTTCTTCCGTTGCTCAAACCTCCTCCAAAACTCCCACTCGGTCGGTCTCTTTCGAGAGACTGTCGAGTGGTAGCGTAGACCGTTATACTGTTTTCCAAACTAGGGGTTCGAAAGATGGCGTTGCTTACCCTAGTGAAGCAACTCCACCTCTCCCCCCGGGGGAGGATTTGTCACTAATCCCTTTATTTCAGCTTTGGTCTTCCTTGGGGCTCGAGGGTTCACCCTCCAAGGAAGTCTTACTAGACTACATCTGGTTGGGTGCCGCTGTCAAGCAATCGCCGCCTCCGGCAGAGGTTGATCCTCTGTCGATTGTCGACGTTGTGGTGTCAGAGGTATCCAATGCGGTATCACCCATCACCTCTGCCTCTTCAAACCCTACAGTAGCTGACGGCTTAGTTTCTCCCGTTCCTGTTCAACCAACGAGGGAGAAACTAAGTCCAACAGTCGCTCCTGCTGGTGTTTCTCTCCCTCGGGGGAGTTCACTTACAGAGACTCCTCTTCGGAGGACTGCAGAAGGTCAGCTTGCTGATCCAACGGCTCCCAGAGGGCGTATTCGTCGCAAGGCTCGCCTTCCTCCATCTGCGGTGAGGAGACGCCTCTTTGATTCTACATCTTCGTTGCAGTCCTCCGCAGAGGAGCCTCGTCATCGATCACCGACTGTTCCTGCTTTGGTCCTGGACCTTTCTGCGGATCGTTTGCGATCCCCTTCGGTGGAAGGTCATCCTTTCAAAGGACACATCGACCTCCCACCCGTCAGACCTGCTGACCTGCCGTCGCCTTTCCTGGATGCTGATGCGCGCTACGTGCCTACGAAACCTGACCTCCACGCTCGTCAGGCCTCGTCATTTAACCCTAATACAGGGCATCAATGGCGTTTGCGCCAACGCCCGCATACTTCCCATACTCGCTATGCACCTGAGCATACGCGGCCATGGTCTTCCGCGCGCCAGGCTTTGCCTGCGCAAACAGATACTCGCCCACGCCCAGCTGCGCGCCAACCCTCACCTGCGCGTCAGTGCTACTCTGCGTGCCATTAACCTCCTGTGCGCCAGAGCTCTGCTGCGTGCTAGCGCTCTCATCCGCGCTCCAGCGCTCTCCTACGCGCCAATGATCTCCTGCGCGCCAGTGCCCACGCCCAGCAGTCATCTCTCCTGCGCGCCCACGATCTTCTGATCTGGGCGCTGTTGGAAAGTCTAAGTTGACTTCTCCCACGCGCTAGCTCTCGTCAACGCGCCAGCACTCGCCTATGCGCCAGCTTTCTCCAGCGCACCAGCATTCGCCATCGCGCCGATGCGCATTCACCTGCATGCATCCATGAGGATAAGCGCGCGCGCCCTCGCCCATCCTCTCTTGCAGTTGTGCGCCATCATTCTGACGCACACCCACGAGCAGCACAGGCTTCAACTGCGCGCCCACGCGCCAGGGGTATCTCTCCTGCGCGCGCGTGCCCTACGACTTCTTCAGGGACACGCGAGCTCTCGCCCTCGCGCCTGCGCACTCAACGCCCTTGTCCTACGCGCCTGCGCACTCAACGCCCTTATCCTACGCGCCTACGCGCGCCAACAGTCTCCCGCGCGCACTCCTGTGCGCCATCAGTCTCCCGCGCGCGATTCCTGGTATTCTCCATCGCGCGACCAACATTACGCGTCCCCGCGCGAGCATCAATATCCTCCCGCGAGCGAGACTGCTGAACAATGCACGGCAAGGTCGCCATCACCTCATTCCCCTCCCCGCAAACGCATAACAGCGCATATTGTGGCGGAATTGAAACATCCAGAGGGGTCCAGGATCCCTAAGCCTTTCCAGGCGAACCCACCTATGAGAACTCCTCCCAGAGATCCTTCTATCCCTGTCCCTTCAAAGGGGGTGTCTGACAGCGCGTCTGTCAGCCAACAGTCTTGGTTCGGTGCACTAATCTGAGCAGTGACACAGGCGTTCAAGCCTGTTTTCTCTGAATTAGGTCACAGATCCTTGGCTGTCTCTACCCCTTTGAAGAGAAAAAGAGGAGTTCCAGACATGGTAACTTCTCCAAGGGCTAAGTTGACTCCACGCAAGCCTTCGAGGCAGGTTCCTTCTTTTCCCCAGACTATCTCTCCTTCCCTGTCGGATGAGGACCGGAAGTCCTCGGGAATCACGTGAGGTGAGACTTTCCTCCATTGCACCTATGAGGGAAGCCTCTCCTCGCGCTGAGAGGTCTTCTCAAGTGGGGGCTGGAAGGAACTTACCATCTTCAATGTTAGAGTCCTACATCCTTCCCAGGAAAGAATCTAAGGACTCCAAGACATTGCCAAAGTCCTCTACAATAACCAGGACGGAGCCAACTAGCCACTCGGAGAACGTCCGTGACTCTCCCCAAGAAGAGCCTTTGGGGACAGGAGACTTCGCTGCAAGTCCAACGTCAGGAGGAGAACAGAAAGAGTCAGAACATGTGTTTTGGCAAGTTCTGACTCTAATGAGGGCTCTCAATGGGTTTTACGACCCAGAGTTCCCTCCTCGAGAGGGCAAGGACACTGTCTTGGACCGTGTATTCGGTACTCAGAAACCCTCTAAGGCCAGTGCAGCTCTGCCCTGGTCTCAGGGGGTTAAGAGTACCAGAGACAAGATCGCTGTACAGCTCTCCGAGATGTCCTCCTCCAACCGTTTCAGTGCCACCAACAAACTCCTTCCACCTCCTCGCGTACAGCAGAGGAGGTACTTTGAGATCTTGGAGGAGCCTTTTTTAGCTCTTCCTCTCCACCACTCATTGGAAGAGCTTACCAGAGGAGTCCCTCTTGAGAGAGACTCCAACCGGCAGGTCTCGTTCTCGGCAACCGAGATCCTTAACCAGGAGAAGGTTGCGAAGTGTGCTATGCAAGCCACTTCGTGGCTCGACATCTGGTTAGGGACCTTGGGTATCCTGATACGCTCTGAGGATTTCTCCAAAGAACGTACCAGGAAAGCTATGGAGACGTTCCTTCTCTTAGCCACTCGCACGATCTAGTTTCTGGCCCACCAAGTCTTGAACTTGTGGGCAAACACCATCCCGAAACGTCGGGATGCGGTGGCTGAGAGATTCCATCAGAAGGTCCCTAGCACCGAGATCAATAGGCTCAGATATTCTTCTTTAGAAGGATCCATCCTGTTTGAGCCTAAGGATGTGGAACAGGCCGCTGAGAGGTGGAGGAAGTCTCATCAAGACTCCCTCTTTCACAGGGCTTTAACATCAAAGCCCTATAAGTCTCCAGCACCCCAGCAGTCCTGTCCAACCAAGACCGCTAAACCAACGACAGCAGTGAAGACCGTGGTGTCTAAGCCCTTTCCTGTCCAGGATAGGAAAGGCAAAAAGTCCTCCAGGGGAGGCAAGAATCCTAGAGGGAGTAGCCGAGGCCGCAACCGCTAGGATAGGCAGTCCCCCTGCATGTCCACCAGTGGGGGGATGCCTACAAAGTTGCTCAGACAGGTGGAAGCAACTCGGGGCCGATTCCTGGACGATTTCCGTAATCAGTCTGGGATATCGCGTCCCATTCACATCTCAACCTCCCCTAACGACGAATCTAGTGTCATTGAGCTCCCTTGCCATGGGATCGGCAAGGGGGCAAGCCCTTCGGGCAGAAGTACAGACCCTGTTGTAGAAGGGCGCTCTCCAAGAGGTCCTCAACAAGTCTCCAGGCTTCTTCAGTCGACTCTTTCTTGTAAAGAAGGCGTCTAGAGGCTGGAGACCAGTCATCGACCTCTCGGCTCTGAACAAGTTTGTCAAACAAACTCCGTTCAGCATGGAGATGGTAGACATGGTCAGACTAGCAGTGAGACCACAAGACTTCATGTGTACAGTGAACCCTCGTTTATCGTGGTAGATAGGTTCCAGACCCGGCCGCGATAGGTGAAATTCCGCGAAGTAGTGACATCATATTTACCTATTTATTTAACATGTATATTCGGACTTTTAAAACCTTCCCTTGTACGTATTACTGTTAACAAACTACCCTTTAATGTACAGAACACTTAATGCATGTACTACAGCACCCTAAACTAAAACAGGCACAAATATTAAAGGCGATTTTATATCATGCGTTTCCTAAACACCTAAAAAGCACGATAAAAAATGGCAACCAATGTTTTGTTTACGTTCATCTCTGATCATAATGAAGAAACAAACTCATTTAGTGTACACATATATGTATAGGTTAGTTTTTGCATCGATTATATTGATTATACAGTATGTTGATTTTTTTATTACCAATGTTTTACTTTATTTTTCTTAGGACTTCCAAATGAAATGTTTTTCTTTATGACGCCGCCTGAAACGATGGCGTCATAAAGTACTGTACGCTCAGTAAACAACCACGCTCAGAACAAACAAGGCATTTAACGCGCATGATGATAGTGATAAATAATGATACAGTACAGTATTTACAGTAAAAGCATTTACAAAATATGTTACCTTACAAATATAATTTACCGTATCTATATAAAATCATACAGTACTGTACAGTACATATTGTACGTAGCAAAGCAGGAAAACAATTTACGAGAGAGAGAGAGAGAGAGAGAGAGAGAGAGAGAGAGAGAGAGAGAGAGAGAGAGAGAGAGAGAGAGAGAGAGAGAGAGAGATTGTTTTACGTACGTACTGTAAATGTAAATTTTAAACAAAAAAAATCAATTTATGAGAGAGAGAGAGAGAGAGAGAGAGAGAGAGAGAGAGAGAGAGAGAGAGAGAGAGAGAGAGAGAGAGAGAGAGAGAGAGAGAGAGAGATTGTTTTACGTACGTAAATGTAAATTTAAAAAAAAGAAAATATGATAGGTTACAACATGTAGACTTTTAAAACCTTCCCTTTAACTTAATGCATACAGTACAGTACTAAACTATAAAACAGGCACAAATACAGTATTAGAATGTGAGAATATTAAAGTAAAAAATAAAGATTGTTACTGTACTCACCACGAAAGAAGTTCAAGAAAAACTTGAATGATGATGGCGATGAATTTGCTGCACAGTAGAAATGATGATGATGAAGCTGATGATGTGTTCTACTGTGCAGCCAGGTAGTATTTTACATCTCTTCAGACGGAGGTGTCTTTTCCTGGGACACCTCTTCAACTTCTTCAATTTCTTCCGAAGGCGTAGTAGCAGGAGGAACTGGCTCTTTTTTGCGAGGCTGGAAGAACATTGTGATCGGAAGTTGTTGCCGCTGCTTCTTTTTTCGATCTAAGAGCATCTTGTAGGGAGTCATTATGTCATCAACCTTGTTGCAGAATTGCATCGACCGAACCATATCCTCGTCCCACTCTTGCAACATTTCTTTCACCTCCTTTATATGGTTGCAGACCTTGGCAAGCCATTCTAGTGTTAAGCCCGTTTCTTCGACATTTTCTTGGGTTTCTTCCTGGGTTTCACTCTCTTCTTCGCTTGCCGATTTCGTCAGGTCTTCGAGGTCTGCGTCAGTTAGGGGCTGGGAATGGCAGTCCAACAACTCGTCGACGTCTTAAGTCGTCATGTCGCCAAACCCGTCACCTCCAATTATGGCAGCCAACTGCACAGATTTGCATACTGCAGAGTGTTGGATTTCAGCAGGTGTAAATCCCTCGTCGTCGTAAACAATCTCGGGCCACAACTTCTTCCAGCTCGCATTCACAGTTGCAGGTTTCATCTCTTGAAGTGCCTTCTGAATATTCTTCAGGCACGTGGCTATGGTGTACTGCCGCCAGTACGCCTTCAAGTTAAAATCTTCATCCTCATCCTCTTGGGCAGCATCCACACACGCAACGAGGTCCGCCAAGGTATTCTTCGTATAGAGGGCCTTGAACGCCCTGATAACCCCCTGGTCCATCGGTTGAATTAATGACGTGGTGTTGGGTGGCAGGAACTCAACCTGAACGCCCTCACGCGACAGGTCAGTTGCGTGTCCACCAGCGTTATCCATAAGGAGAAGGATCTTGAATGGCAAGCCCTTCTCTACGAGATATTCATTGACTTGCGGGATGAAACACTGGTGGAACCGGTTGGAGGTCAGCATCTTCGTAATCCATGCTTTTGGATTATGCATCCAGTACACGGGAAGGAGATTCTTATTCTTATTTTTCAAAGCGCGAGGATTTTTCGACTTATAAATAAGCCCCGGCTTTAGCATAAATCCAGCAGCATTGCCACACATCACGAGGGTAACGCGATCCTTGAATGCTTTAAAGCCAGAGGCTTTGGCTTCCTCTTTGAACAGGAAAGTTCGCGACGGCATTCTCTTCCAAAACAAGCCGGTCTCATCCATATTAAAGACTTGTTCCGGCTTGTATCCACCTTCGGCGATAATATTCTTGAACGTCTGGTTCACGTAAGTTTCAGCAGCGGCAGTGTCAGCCGAAGCAGCCTCCCCATGCAGGGAAACGCTTTTCAGGGCGAAGCGTTTCTGAAACTTCGCGAACCATCCTTTGCTGGCGGAAAAACGTTGTTTCTGAGGCTGGGAATCAGTGGATGTCCCTGGTTGAGGATCATCTGCATCATCATCTTCTTCAGCATGGTTGCCATCGTCGTCTTGAGGTTCCTTTGCAGCAAAATTCTGATACAAGCTCAAAGCCTTTGTTCGGATGGTGTTTGTATCCAAGACTATGTTCTTCTTCCGGCAGTCAGCAATCCACACAGCTAAAGCACCTTCCATGCGTACGATCGTTTTATTACGCGTTGTAACGACTCGCTTCGCTGATCTGCTAAAGGTGATTGCAGCCGTCTTTCTAATGTTCGCCTCGTCCTTCATGATATAGCGAACAGTAGATTCGTTGATCCCAAAATGGCGCGCCGCGGACGCGTAACTTCTACCGTCTTTTAACATATCGAGAAGCGTAACCTTCTCAGCAATCGTCGTCATCCTTCGGTGGCGTTTAGGCTCACTACCAGCCTTAGTAGAAGCAGAACGCTTTGGAGGCATTGTACAGTAGGATTTGACAAAAAGTTCAACTTAAAAAGGTCGCACACAGCACAGATTAAACTTCACAAACTTAAGAACGTCTACTCAGCGATACGCGGGAACAGAGAGTGGACGACACGGGCCCGCGAGAACCTAGATGCTGGAAGCTGGAGATGAGGGCAAAACACCAATCACAGGCTAGATAACAAAACTTGAGTTCTGATTCGTCATCTATCAGCGCTTGAACCAATCACAACCCGTCTTACAGTATATGATGCGTAGGTTACCAACTCATACAAGATACCCCGCGCACACCGTACGTACAGTATTAATAATAATAATAATAAATAATGATAATAATACAGTACAGTACTGTAATAATAATAATAATAATAATGATAATAATAATAACAATCATAATTTTATTAACAACAACAACAATAATAATAATAACAATAATAATAATAATAATAGCTTTACGTATGCTATTTTATTCTTTTGTAGGATGTGTGTCTCTCTCTCTCTCTCTCTCTCTCTCTCTCTCTCTCTCTCTCTCTCTCTCTCTCTCTCTCTCGTACGCTTATTCGAAATGTGATTTTTGCAACAAAGAATATTATTGGATGCAGTACTGCGTACGTATACATACAAAAGATTCATCGAAAAGAAGCACATCCATTACATTTGTAGTACAGTAGTAGCCATCAGCAGCCTTACACCATTCTAATATTGTATGACTGCATCTGATTTGCGTTTCATGTTCGATTTAATTTTACTACGTACTGTATACAGTACTGAATTATCGTATGATAATAATACAGTAATAATAATAATAATAATGATAATAATAATAACAATAATAATTTTATTAACAACAACAACAATAATAATAATAATAACAATAATAATACACGTAATAGCTTTACGTATGCTATTTTATTCTTTTGTAGGATGTCTCTCTCTCTCTCTCTCTCTCTCTCTCTCTCTCTCTCTCTCGTACGCTTATTCGAAATGTGATTTTTGCAACAAAGAATATTATTGGATGCAGTACTACGTACGTATACATACAAAAGAATCATGGAAAAGATGCACATCCATTACATTTGTAGTATAGTAGCCATCAGCAGCCTTACACCATTCTAATATGGTATGACTGCATCTGATTTGCGTTTCATGTTCGATTTAATTTTACTACGTACTGTATACAGTACTGTAATATCGTATGATCACATTCTCTTTTCGTGTTTTATTTCTTTCTGTGCTGAATTATATATCATATGTAATGCAATGAACAATCAGTAAGAGCAGATATTACTAATTACAGTATTAATGGAATTACAGGTAACAAAATATCGTATTTGGGGGTCTTCAGATTTCGCGGTATTTTCGAAATTTCAAAAAAATCCGCGATATGTATATATATATATGGGTTATGGAAAAAACCCGCGAAGTGGTGAATCCGCGATGGTCGAACCGCGAAGTAGCGAGGGTTCACTGTACACTGAACCTAATGGACGCATACTTCCAGATCCCAGTCCATCCGTCTTCAAGGAAGTGCTTAAGATTCAGCCTAGACAACCAAAAGTACCAGTTCAAGGTGCTGTGCTTCGGTCTCTCCACAGCACCACAGGTTTTCACCAGAGTGTTCACCCTAATATCTTCATGGGCACACAGGATTGGCATCCGTCTCCTCCGTTACCTGGACGACTGGTTAATCCTAGCAGACTTGGTGTCATCCCTTCTATAACACCGGGACAAACTTCTGAGACTTTGCCAAGATCTGGGGATCATGGTAAATCTCGAGAAGTCTTCACTGCTTCCCACTCAAAGACTGGTATATCTAGGCATAATTATAGACACCAATCTCCACAAAGCCTTCCCATCAGACGACAAGTTAGCAAGGCTGAGGAAGGTTGCAAGTCCTTTTCTCAGACGAGAAGAACTTCCAGCCCAATTGTGGTTACGTCTCCTTGGTCACCTTTCATCGCTGGCTCGTCTAGTTCCCAACGGTCGCCTCAGGATGAGAACCCTCCAGTGGCGACTCAAGTCCCGGTGGAATCAAGGTTACGATTCCCAGACATCCAGATTACTATGGGACCTGCGGAACTGACGGACCTCCAGTGGTGGGTGGCAGACGAGAACCTACGAAGAGGAGTGGATTTTCTCGTCCTCCCCCCGGATTTGATGCTGTTTTTGGATGCTTCAAAGAAAGGGTGGGGGCCCCACGTGCTGCACCACATGACCTTAGGCCTTTGGTCAGAGTCAGAAAAGTATCTCCATATAAATCTCTTAGAGATGAAGGCTGTCTTCCTGGCCCTTCAACAGTTCCAACAGTACCTGAAAAGTCACTCTGTGGTGGTGATGAGCGACAACACCACAGTAGTGGCCTACATCAACAAACAAGGAGGTACTTTTTTGCAGCAGCTATCCCATCTAGCAGGAGAGATACTGAGATGGGCCGAAATCCACTCGATACCACTATCGGCACGCTTCATTTCAGGCAAAAGGAATGTGCTCGGTGACAATCTGAGCAGAGCGTCTCAGATAGTGAGTACCGAGTGGTGTTTGGGTCATCAAGTAGCCAACAAAGTCCTGACTTTGTGGGGTTCTCCGACTGTGGATCTTTTCGCAACGGCCCTGAACTTCAGGCTCACGCTGTGCTGCTCCCCAGTCCCAGACCCCAAGGCTCTCTGGCAAGGTGCTTTCCAACAACGGTGGGACAACATCGACGTTTACGCCTTTCCCCCGTTCTGTCTGATGAGGAGGGTGCTCAACAAGACCAGAACATCGGTCAATCTTTCATTGACCCTCATAGCTCCTCTATGGCATCACGCGGAATGGTTCCCGGACCTTCTGCAACTCCTAACGGAGCTACCAAGAGAACTCCCTCCACGACACAATCTGCTCAAACAACCACATGCTAACATCTTCTACAAAGCCGTAGCTTCATTACGACTTCACGCCTGGATACTATCCAACATCTCCTCTCTGTGAGAGGATTTTCACAACAAGTTGCTGTCAGGATGTCTGGACACCTGCAAAAGTCATCTACAGCAGTCTACTAGGCAAAGTGGAAAGTCTTCTGTGGTTGGTGTCGTGGAAGGGGTATCTCTCCACTCGATGCCACTATTCGAACAATAGCGGAGTTCCTCGTGTATTTGCGGAAGAAATGCGCCTGTCAGTCTCGGCCATGAAAGGCTATCGCTCAGCCTTAAGTCTAGCTTTCAGGCTGAAAGGAATGGACATTTCTTCATCGCTAGAACTTTCTCTACTCATACGTAGTTATGAACTTACCTGCCCTCAGTCGGAAGTGAGACCTCCCCCATGGAACGTGGTTCGAGTTCTCAGGTCTCTTAAGGGGACCGTCCGCCATGTCTGCCATTTTTTTTTCTAATGATCCAAATTACACAATTTCTATATATGGTTTAGACATATATAATACCTTCATCATAGAAAAATTTCAAGTCATTTGATCAAAAACTTTTGTATTTATTAGCAAAAATCATGATTTAGAAAAAATATTTAGGTACATTTTTTCCGACTACTATATTACCAATTGTATTGAAACTTATACCATAAAAACTACTTTATCAACCGAACAATTCTGTCAGACAGAATTTTGGTTTTCCTTTCTGTTTTTTTTTAATGAATTTTTATTTTTTTTTCCTCGTCTAGACGGAAAATAATCGTGAAAAAAAATGTAAAAAGAAAATCAAAATATTGTCTGACAGAATTGTGGGATTTTTATTCTTCTTTTCAACGATATCTTTCTCTCTAATATCGAACAACAAATAAGTGAGAAAAATTTACCTAAGTGTGACTAAGTATGTTTTTGAGTTATGAGCTCCCAAAGATTTGTAGCAAACTTTCGCTTCTTTTCTAAAAGAAATCAAGATAATATTAATATAACTTTTATTGTTTATTCCTACATAAATGCACCCTAAACAAGGTATTTGAACCCTCAGTTTACTATTCCTATGTTATGAGTTGCCAGCGATCTCTAATTGTTGCCAGTGTTTTAGTTAGCATCTTTCAGCTTTGTACTCTTATTCATGCTTCCCTCTTTCTTGGTTCTTTTTTCTTGTTCTCCACTTACTTTTTGTTCTTTCTATCACCTTATGTAACATTGGCATTGCTATAAAGTTCCAGAGGACGTTATGAAAGCACAATCAACATACGAACGTCAAGTAAATAAACATGCATTATAATTTCTATATGTCTTTGGAAACTTTGCTGATGTTCTCGTAGCTGGTAGTTTTCATTCACCTACCCTCTACCAATGCCTTTCATTTCTGCCAGAAGTACGAGATTTCGAAACATGAGAGAGAGAGAGAGAGAGAGAGAAGAGAGAGAGAGAGAGAGAGAGAGAGAGAGCATTTGGCTG
>NC_090735.1:87602088-87609588 GCF_036898095.1 Palaemon carinicauda | reverse complement strand
AGGATATTTTGATAAGGTAACACATTAGAATGTTGAGATTCATTGCTGGAGTGAGGTTGAAAGATCATATTGCAAAGAAAGTTTATCAAAACACAATGTCCAGAAACTGGAAAGTCTGAGAACTGCGGTATTAGAATTTTCATATTGAAAAAATATCTTCTAGGTATTATAGACATACAGTACTTTATTGTATGAACTTTTCAACGAAGTATATTTTTGGGTGTTTAGTAACACTTGACAGTATTTTGTCTGGAATGTTTTGTTATTCAAATTTATGTCAAGTAAGGTGTACTTTGTTTTATTTATTATGAAAGTATTTTACATTTTTCAATTGAAAAGCATGCACATGTTCTTGCAGGCTAGTGAAGGTGAAGGTGGAGGAGATGAAAGTTGTC
Source organism: Palaemon carinicauda (assembly GCF_036898095.1). Classification (NCBI taxonomy): domain Eukaryota; kingdom Metazoa; phylum Arthropoda; class Malacostraca; order Decapoda; family Palaemonidae; genus Palaemon; species Palaemon carinicauda. The sequence goes on along the minus strand of NC_090735.1, from coordinate 87,609,193 downwards.
CAAGAGTGAAGAAGGTCATGATTTGGACAGAGCTCCAAGCCTCAGGGAGACAAGTTACTCAAATTGCTACCTCAGCATGTGGAGCCACTGCCATTATTAATGTTTTGGTAAGTTGACAGTTCTGGGCACCATTTTCTTGCATTCTTTGGAACTTTCTGTTAGGTAAACATTGCAAATTTTAGTTGTTGTTCACAAGATATTCATTTTGGGAGGATAGGCCAGTGCATTGTCCATGATGAGGAGGACCTTAAATGGCAACTTTTTTCCGGGAGGTATATTTTCATACATCCATTCTATAAAGACTTGGCTAGATACTTAGGCTTTACTGTTGGACTGCCATATCACCCTCAAGTGGTGCTTTTATCGTGTGTTTTTTAAAAACCCCTTAGGTTTTTGGAATGATAAACATGTAGGTGCTTGACTTATTTGTATTCCCACACAGCAACAGAGTTAGCCCGTATTTCATAGGCTTATGCCCATGCAAAGCCTTTTCATCCTGGGTGAAGTAAGTTTTCTTTCGCCTAGCCTATCAAAAAAGAGCCAATTTTGTCATTGTTTGAAAACTTGAGACTATAACTGTTTGCATTAAAGTAGCTTAAAAATTTCCCATCTTATTTATGAGCAGTTGCATTGTGTGAACTGGCAGCCTCCCTATGCCTGACAACTGTATGAATACCACTTCTCTTTTTGAATTTATTAAACCAGCCTTGGCTAGCCCTAAAACTTTTCTAAAATCTGGATCATCACTTTTCCCGGGGGTGTTTTTGATGATATCTGAATGTATTTGATTTGACTTTTCATGTATGATTGCCAGAAACAATAACCTGCCAAAATTGTCTTTAATTAATCCATATTAATAACAATTTCTCAACTTCCTTGATGGTATTACTTACTTGGTATATATATATATATATATATATATATGATAGACCTTTTGCTATATTAGCCTCTTTAATGACTTCTTCATTTTTTTTTAAATCACGGATGGTCAATTTCAGTATACCATACTCTTTGGAAATGTAGGTCATATGAACAATTTTTTTTTTTTGTTTTTTCAATTATCTCCTTTCTTAGTTCCATAGTTGTTCCCAAAACCTTCCTTTTTGGCTTACTGCTGTACTTCTACTGCTAATCCTCCTAGGGGCTATAGTGAATGGGTAAACCCTGTAAATCCAAAATGAATGATATTTAAGAAAATGATAATTGAACAATTTTTTGTGGGTCTGAACTGGGCGAGAGCTTCTTGTAAACAGAGTCATTCTCCCCTATCTTATGCACATCTTTTACCTATTTCTGTACCTTTAAATCAGAACTCAAGCTATGTTATTAAATTAAGCCAGGTTACTTGAAAGTGATAAGCCACAGTCTTATTTGTATAGTGATCTTAAGATACTGATATGGAACTAAGATTGGGAACAATTTGTCAAGTTTCATGTTGCATACATTTTCATAAAGCCATATTCTTAGGTACTGTACTAATCAACCATTCATGACCATTGTATATAATACTGTACTTGATCAAAATTAGTACAGTATATGTTTTACTGTATTAGCTCAATAAGAATTTTCTTTAATGTTAAGAGAAAAGAACTTAAACCAAGTAGAAGTCCATATTGTTGTTCTGGTGTAAAGTTAACTGATCAATGTTAGAATGACTGTTTACTGCAAAATATTGGGCAGTTGCATTTGAGTTTAGAAGAGATTAGCAACCATAGGAAAATTTATGCATCATCGATTTTTAGCCATTCAGTTTGTGTGTTTCAGACCTTTAAATGAAGGGAGAAATGTAGCTAGGTCTGAAGTACAGTATTAGCATAAATGATTATAGTATTGCCTACAGCGTGCTGTTTGTTCGGTAACTGGAATACAAACCAATGCTATTTATAAGGAGTATTACTTTCGGTGAAACTGAAAGGACGAGCCATTGAAATTTCAACGAGGGTTAACTACCCATCCCGCAAGTTAGCAGGGGGTAGGGGCGCTAGCTTGCAACCACTCCCACTTGCACACCTGTGATTTAGCTCACTTTACTTTTGGCTCGGATGGAGAACGGTTGTTACCGCTCTTCATCCTCACCTATTTTGGACTGGTATTCATTTATTTATATATGTATATATATATATATATATATATATATATATGTGTGTGTGTGTGTGTATCTATGCATGTATGTACAGTAGGGTTCCGAATTATGTGTGTTCGAATTATACGATTCCCTTTTTATGCGATCACTATTTTTCAAAAATAAATTTTCTGTACCTGCGAAGCTGTTCAAAGTCTGCGAGTCATACATTACAAAATGTATCAAATCTATTGTCTTTTTAAGTATATTGGTAGCCCTAAATACAGTGATTTATAATAAATGTTACAAAACAATATTAACATTACATCTTATTAACATAATTTAATAATAAATAGCCTATTTAAGCATAAAATTCCACATCAACTATGAAATCAACTTCTAACTGTGCGAGTCCAGCTGACAAAATGTAAACAGAATTGTGGTTACGTTCTCGGCAATCTTTATCTTTCTCTAACCTTTTTATAATTTTAGTGGTAGTGTTAATGATGGTATATTAAAGCATTATTTTTGTTTAGTACAGTAAATGTAAAAACTTTATTTTTCCCTTCGCCCATTCAAGGTTTTCACGAGTAGACTGGGTTCGTTTATCGGCAGTGAATAGCCTAAAGCTCGGTAACGAGTCGGCAATATTTTGTCATTTTAAACAGTATACATTTGATTTGCAAAGATTGGTTTTGTAGAGTACATGGTATAATTATAAAAATCTCTCTCTCTCTCTCTCTCTCTCTCTCTCTCTCTCTCTCTCTCTCTCTCTCTCTGTAAGAAATAAGACCTTAGTACATATGGCAACCTGAGTTTAAGAATGAAATTAAGATGACTATTGTTAGTTGTGGCGATCAATTCCTTGCTTCAGGAGGTACACGAAACAAAAACACGGCATTTGATTACAACAGCTGATTCATTCTCTCTCTCTCTCTCTCTCGTGTTATACAATACTTATGAATAGATGAAGAAACCAAAATCAGTTTTCTTAGTGTCAATTAAATACGAAACGAAAAAATTATACCGTGTATACATCCATTTCAATGTTAGCTTAAAATACGGCATCTGATTTCATCAGCAAACCACTATTTTTTAGGAAACATCATTTTATTCTAGAAAATTTCTACTCTTTAAATAGTTTATTGCACATTAAGAAAACGTGTACTTTTGTTTTTAAATTTCGGGTTTGTTTTAAAAATCGAGTATTGTTGACTTCTTTTTGTTTTACTTTTGGCTGTGATCAGATCAGCTGATGTCTAGCTGCCGCTCTCAAGAATATGCGCGTACAAATACAGTAACAAAGTATTGTTTATACCATCTCTTAACTTATTCAAACCATCTACACAGTTGATATTACATAAGCACCAATGTGTTATAACCTATCATATTTTTTTTTAGTACATTTAAAATCTCTCTCTCTCTCTCTCTCTCTCTCTCTCTCTCTCTCTCTCTCTCTCTCTCTCTCTCTCTCACTAACAAATGAAATCTTTGTTGCTTCACAAAGTTTATTATATTGAAAATTAAACATTATTAAATATTCCTTACTTTCTCCAATATCACACCATCTCTGTCACATCGAACGTTATAGCGGTAACTTAATTGTTCGAAAACTTGAAAAATTGGACTAGTACTTGCTTCTTCTCTTACTTTTTTTTAGATGGTTTCATAATTGAAGTGGGTACAAGTCGACTTATAACTAAAGTTAGGAAAAGTATTTTGGATGTGGAATGGACAATCATCTTTAGTAGCAGTTTAGAATTATCGTAAATTATCATTCTGTCATTAGCGGCAGTTTGATATTGTTGATTAAACGCAAAAAAAGAAAAGAAAAAATTTTCCTGCTTTGCTATGTATGTAATACCTATGTAGGAATTTATGTAGATACGGTAAATAATATTTGTAATAACATATTTACTAAAAGCTTTTGATGTAATTATTTATCACTTTGATCATGCGTGTTTAATACCTTCGTTTGTTTATTATGATCGAAGATGGAGCGTACAGTAAACGAATGGAAGGTTTCCGTTTCAGGCGGCGTCATAAAGAAAAACATTATGTAAATGGCATTCATTTCATTTATTTGGAAGTTCTAAGAAAAATTAAGTAGAACATTGTTAATAACAAAATCAACATATAATCACTACTTGGTAAGATTGCTGTCGATGCAAAAACTAACCTATACACAGATGTGTAAATGCGTCTGTTTCTTCGTTATGATCAGATATAAATGTAAACAAAACATAGTGATGGTTTTGCTATTCACCAGTTGTCTTATACAATAGATATGGCAAACATTAAAATTTGTCTGTCTTTTGGGTCGTGTTATAACGGGGAATATACAGTGTTTACACCCATCCTGGTTGTAATTTAAATTTTTTTTCAAGTTATTAGAACTTCAAAGTATATTAAATGTTTGATTTATTTACAAGAACAATTAGATATCATAAAGATATACAGTATAGTACATAGAAAGTATTGAAAATGGGTAGTAAACACGTTTGAATAGGCAAGTTGTTGGTTGCCATGGCCCCAATGGAATTGCTTTTGTTAGTTGTGTGTTTCGAAATATGCGATTTTCCATTTATACGAGGTCATTAATCGACCAAATTCTCACATATATATATATATATATATATATATATATATATATATATATATATATATATATATATATATATATATATATATATATATATATATATATATATATATATATATATATATACATATATATATATATATATATATATATATATATATATATATATATATATATATATATATATATATTATATATATTATATATATATATATATATATATATATATATATATATATATATATATATATATATATATATATATATATATATATATATATTTGTTCCGACACGAATACTTTACCTCGAATTACCTCTTCGGAGGGTCCTTGACCCTCTCTCAAACTCGACCAAGCTTTCCCGCGCTACCCCCCCTATCTCTCTCCCGATAGTTCCTACCCCCGCCGCCAGGATAATTCCTGCGGCCCGGATTAGGGCAGGTCACTGCTTTTCCCGGGTCAGGATCTCATTAAGTCCTTGGTCGTGAGATACGAAGCATCTCACTCTTTCGCTTAAACTCTCGATCCTTTGGCGCGTTGTGATCCCACGTGTTCCCAGTGTACGGACTTGTGTTTTTTCTGCGATAGTGCGTTTTCGCAAAGTGTCCTCAGTCCGTTCCCCTTGTGTTATCCAGGGTTTTCTGTAACTCGTTAGTGTTGACCTTCGTGTGCGAACGATGGAGAACGTGCGTCGTTGTCCTGGTCCTAGAGCAGGAAAGTCGTGTGGGGCTTTTCTCTCTAAACCAGAAGCGGACCCGCATTCCCTTTGTTCCACGTGCAGGGGTAAAGTTTGTTCCTCCTCGGACACATGTTCCGAGTGCGTGAGTTGGGACGACATTCAGTGGGTACGGTATGGTACAAAGAAAAAGAAGTCGTCTAAGCGTTCCCCCAAGAAAGTGAGTGGCGTGTCCTCCTTACAGTCGGTCAGTGATCGGTCCGACGAAGCCTCGGCCTCTCCGTCTCCTTCGCAGAGGAGTGGCCAACAAGCCCCCAGTGTGATTGTGAGCCATAGTGTCCTCCCAAGTGAACCCAGTGTGAGGGAGGAACCAAGGGCTGGCCCCTCGGGAGTAAACGGAAGGGCCGCGAGTGTTTCGGGCGAATCGGGCCACGTGGCAGGGGAGCACGCTTCCTCAGAAGACCCGGTATGGGGCAGTGGGGCGATCTCAGTCTCCCCCCGCCCTCGTTGGCCGGTGCGTTGGGTTCCCCCTCGCCAGAAGAGAACCACTCGAGAATTCGTCGCCCGAGTAGCGACACCTTCGGGTGGAAGTTACCGAAGACCCCAGGGAGGTCACCGCTAAGGATGGACGTATCCCTGGGTCCATGGCCTTCTAGCAGGGACAGAGTGGACTCGGTTCCCTCGGTATCCACAGCAGTTCCCGAGAACTTTCTCCAGCACCCTGTCTCGGACGGTCGACGGCGAAGGGCCTCCCCCGCGCATCGCTCTAGCAGTTGTTACGTGAGGAACGTAACACCCTCGGACTCTTCGGAAGCAGACTCATCCTCCGGAGGAGAACGCAGGGAGAAACGGCACCGTAAGAGAGCGCGGACCGATAGTGATCGGTCCCGCTCCAGGTCGAGGTCGCGGCACAGTAGGAGGCGCCCACGCTCTCACTCCCGTAAGTACAAGAGGGAGGTCTCTCCCGGCGGCGGCGAATGGTTCTACGTGCCCCCAGGAGAGTCCAGGAAGCACCGCTCTCCAGACTCTCGGTCCAGTGATCGAGCCTCCAAGTTGTCACTGCCTACATACAACTTGGAACCGCTCGACCGGCCACGCTAGAAGGACCTCACTCTCAGGCACAAGTCCTCGAGGCCTTCGGTTCACCCCGCCCAGCGGGAGGAAGCGCGCTTCCGAGAAGACAGCCCGACCGAACCAACCCAGCTGGGTCGGACGTCGAGCGGGAAGGACCGGTTGCCGGGGTCGGGTCTTCCCACCGGGACCGTGTCCTCCGCGTCCAGAGCCTTGGGCCAGTCGAAAGGCCTCCGGGGGTCGGTGGCACCCGCCACACGGCGAGACCCAACCGTGTACGGTGCGCCCTACGGTTGCGGGACGGCCTCCCTGGGACCTAGTAGGGAGCGGCCAGTTTACCACCCAACCACGGCTCCCCTCAGCCAAGCCGATGCCTCGGTCGACGGAGGCGAGGTTTCCCCGTCGGAGGACTCCGCCTACAGAAGAGTGGTAGGCCTCGTCAGAAGGACCCATGGGATTCCGGAACCCGAGGCGACGAAGGTGAATACCTGGAGGTCGAGCCTCTTGAGATACACACACCGGGACGCCCTTCCGAAGTCCTCTCTGGCCCTGCCTCTCGCCCCAGACCTAGTACTCGGCCAGGAGTACATCGACAACTTGGTGGCCAGCACTGCGGAGGCCCCCAGGTCCCAGAGTTCCTCCAAACTCCTCCAGGGTCTTAAACTACAGGCCAAAGTTTATATCCCGGAAGGGCG
>NC_090735.1:87587088-87594588 GCF_036898095.1 Palaemon carinicauda | reverse complement strand
ACCAAACAGAGGACAACCACACGATACACACAAGAATAGAGAACTGAGCACTCGACGCTCAATGGCGTAATGTTTACTTCGTGTGTCGAAATAAAATTCGGGTGTAGAGTAAAAAATTTTGCTCGAATTTTACTTTGGATGTTGGAAAATGTGGATGTAGATACAATTCGTGTGTAGAGGTTCCACTGTATATATATATATATATATATATATATATATATATATATATATATATATATATAAATATATATATATATATATAATATATATGTATATATGTATATATATATATATATATATAGATATATATATATATATATATAGATATATAGATATAGGATATAGATATATAGATGTGTGTGTGTATGTATGTATATGTATATATATATATATAATATATATATATATATATATTATATATATATATATATGTATATATATAGCCATCGCCGATTTCACCACTTCGCGGATTTTTTTTCATAACGCATGTATATATATATATATATATATATATATATATATATATATATATATATCGCGGATTTTCCGGAAATTTTGAAAATACCGTGATGTGACCCGATGGTGCGAGATTGGAGAAAGTAAGGAAAATTGAATCATGATTGATTTTCAATATAAATGAAACTTTGAGGAGCAACAAAGATATCATTTGTTAGAGAGATAGAGAGAGGTAAGGAATGGGAGGTAGTGAAAAGTAGCCCACAGCGAGAGAGAGAGAGAGAGAGAGAGAGAGAGAGAGAGAGAGAGAGAGTGTGTGTGTGTGTGTGTTGTTTTAAATTAATAAACAAAAAAATTTGATAGGTTATAACACATTGGTGCTTATGTAATATCAACTGTATACTGTAGACGGTTTGAATAAGTTGAGAAATGGTATAAACGATACTTTGTTAGTGTATTCGTACACTCTCAAAGAGCGGCACCTAGACGTCAGCTGATCTAATCACAGCCAAAAGTAAAACAAAAAAGAAGTCAACAATACTCGATTTCTAAAACACCCGAAATTTAAAAACAAAAGTACAACGCTTTCTTAATGTGCAATTAACTATTTAAAGAGTAGCAATTTTCTAGAATAAAATGATGTTTCCCAAAAAATAGTGGTTTGCTGATGAAATCCGATGCCGTATTTTTAGCAACGATTGTATTGGATGTATAAACTCGGCATAATTTTTTCGTTTCGTATTTAATTGACACTAAGAAAAACTAATTTTAGTTTCTTCATCTATATGTAAGTATTGTATAACACGAAGAGAGGAGAGAGAGAGAGAGAGAGAGAGAGAAGAGAGAGAGAGAGAGAGAGAGAGAGAGAGAGAATGAATCAGCTGTTGTAATCGAATGTTGTGTTTTTGTTGCGTGAGAATTTCATCACCACGACTATAACAACAACATACTGTACTGAACTTTACAGTATTATACAGACTACTGTAATATGATAAAGTAAAATATTTGTAATAACCTATTTTATTTGAAATGGGGTTATTTTTTTTGTTTAAAATTTACATTTACGTACGTAAAACAACTCTCTCTCTCTCTCTCTCTCTCTCTCTCTCTCTCTCTCTCTCTCTCTCCTCTCTCTCTCTCTCTCTCTCTCTCCTCTCTCTCTCTCTCTCTCTCTCTCTCTTCTTCTCTCTCTCTCTCGTAAATTGTTTTCCTGCTTTGCTACGTATGTATGATTTTACATAGATACCGTAAATAATATTTGTAATAACATATTTTCTAAAAGCTTTTACTGTAATATCATTATTTATCACTTCCATCATGCGCGTTAAATGCCTTCGTTTGTTTACTGAGTGTACTTTATGACGCCGTCGTTTCAGGCGGCGTCATAAAGAAAAACATTTCATTTGGAAGTCCTAAGAAAAATTAAGTAAAACATTGGTAATAACAAAATCAACAATACTGTACTGAATAACTAACCTATACACAGATGTGTACTATGCGTTTGTTTCTTCATTATGATCAGAGATAAACGTAAACAAAACATTGGTTGCTATTTTTTATCGTGCTTTTTGGCGTGTTTAGGAAACGCATGATATAAAATCGCCTTTACTATTTGTGCCTGTTTTAGTTTAGGGTACTATAGTACATGCATTAAGTGTTCTGTACATTAAAGGGTAGTTTGTTAACAGTACTACGTACAAGGGAAAGTTTTAAAAGTCTGAATATACATGTTAAATAAATACGTAAATATGGTGTCACTACTTCACGGATTTTCACCTATCGCGGTCGGGTCTGGAACCTATCTACCGCGATAAACGAGGGCTCACTGTATATATATATATATATATATATATATATATATATATATATATATATATATATATATATAATATATATATATATATATGTATATATATATATGACCCGATCTGGGTCGTATTTGGGTTCAATCAGTTGAGGGAAACATGAATAGAGAGGGATTTCAGGCAAAAATAATAGCCGAGTTGATCATTTTACACATGCTGTTTTCTCTTAAGTTTACAAGGGCGCCCTTAATTATGATTACGTTATGTTACTAAGAAAAAGCCCTCAGAAAAATGGTACTCGGTTCGGCACACATGTTGGCACCTGACACTCTCTAACGGCCTCCAGATCTAGACTGACGCCTATGGGGCAGTTTCCCCATCGCCCATAGATGGGCATCGCGATGCCTGATCAATGATTGGTTGTTTTGACCCGAAAGTCTCATAACAACCAATCGGGAGAGGTTTTGGTGATGCCAAGCCCATAACCGTCATTTTTTCTGTAGTGCCACAGCGTCCCCGTCCTTCTCTAACAAAGGGAAATCCGTTAACACTAAACTAAACACTAAACCACGATCGGTTCATCATTCCCTTCTCCGATTTTACGTCCCGTAAAATTCACACTTATCAGATTTTTTTCTCAAAACAATTTTTTTTTCTCTCCTTTTTTTATGAAACTTTTCTAATTTTTTTTTTTTCACTGAAACAAAAAACTTTTTGTTTCTCTTTACATTGCTAATGAGTACCATCCTCTTCGGGTGCATGCAGAAATTAAAATTAAAAATTAAAATCAGAGGGCCAGTTGGCGTGTTACAATTGCAAGTTACACAAAGATGAATGTCACGCCCACAATAGGTCATACAGAACACAAAATTCAGGTTTAATACATCATCACCGAAATTTGGAGCACAAAATCAGAAAAATAATAATGTTTTACCAACAGTTCCTTCAATGCAACAAAATTTTTATATGAACCGACAAATCATTACATACACAAAATAAAGAAAATGATAAAAATTAAGAGAAATCAAAACTAATAACTTACAATCCCAGCACTCTTTGACACATTTACCATTATAAGAAAACCATTTTTAACACATCCGTGACACTGCAACAAGGAGCAATTTCAAACAGTGAACAATAATAAAAAAGAAAATTACTTGTCAATAACTGAGCAATATTATTTCTCATGAAAAACAAAAACACAAATAATGATGTTCAATTTTCAACCCATGATTAGCAATTACCTGTAACAGCACTGAAAACCTCTACAGAGACAAATTAAATTTTTCAAATACAGTACAACAACATTGAAAACACACATCAAACCATTGGTAACAACAAAATAAGTATCAACATAGGTTAACGAAATTTGAATTAATTCCAACATAAACGCAACAGAAATGTCTCAGTATGATGAATGAAATACTCGTGATATGCTTAGAACAAAACCAAAAAAAAAAAACGAAACAGAATTTAATTCATCTTTTCACAAAACACTTGGAATGAACATACGTAAAAGAAACCTGATTTTTATGACCTCAATCACCTCGTGGTAGACATTATCTCAAGGCCCATGTCCTCTCGCACTCTCTCGTGCCCTAAGTATGGCACTGACACATGCTCGGGTCTCTTCCTCACTTTCCTCCCCCAAGTAGCCAGGTAGCCTGGGGTAAGGTGGTACCGGCTTATTCAAATACCACACCAAGTTGTCCTCTCGGACCGGGCGCATATGCGAAAGGTGGTACTCGCCTTTGGTCCTGGTCCGGATGTGTTGGATGACCGCCGTATCGGCTTTAATTTCTTTTACACGATATGGTCCAACATATGAGGCTTCCAGTTTATGCTTCCTCGGTTGCAACCTTTTAAGATAGATTCTGTCCCCTATCTGTATATCAGACGTTCGCGTTCGGAAACGCTGATCGTATTTCGTCTGATACTTCTCATTGGCCCTCAGCAAGTACTCTTGGGTTATCTGAAACACTCTCCGAGCCAAATTACACATCATCACCCGATATTGTTCTGTGTTGTATAATGGCAGGGTGTGGGGGTCCATGACAACGATATACGGCAACACAGGGTCCTGCGCAAAAAGCATAAAAAAACGGGGTATCCCTAATAGAGCCATTATATGCCGTATTTAGGGCGAACTCCGCCCACGGCAACATTTCCACCCACTGGTTTGGGTTGTCCCCCACAAGATACCTTAAAATATTTGTCACCTCTCGGTAATGGGACTCTACGAGCCCATTTGCTGATGGCTGATAAGAGGCGATAGTGAAATGATCTATTTTCACGATCTGGGTTACCCCCTTGCACACTTCATTCACAAACTCTCTACCATTGTCACTTATCAATGTACGTGGACATCCGTACCTCACCATGAAGGAGCACAACGCCTTCGCAACCGACACTGCGGTTTTGTCCACCATTGCATACGTGTGTGTGAAGCGTGTGAATGCATCTACAAACACACACTCGTACTGCCCGTCACCAGGGGGGAATGGACCCAGGACGTCCATATGCACTCTATTAAATTTAACAGGCACTATTGACCATGTTCTGGCCTTCGGGATCACATGGTTGTGGTTCCGCGTAGTGTTACACACATGACACTTATTAATAAACCTAATAATGTCTTTCTTCATCCCTAACCAAAAAAATGATTCTCTCGCCCTTCTCAAGGACCTCTCTATACCTACATGTCCTGCGTAAGGACTTACATGAAATACATGGATGGCTTTCTCTATCAAAGAGGAAGGAAGAACAACGCGAGATCGGATATCTCCCGGTCTCTTCTCATATTTATAAAATAGGATATCGTCTTCGATGAAGAACACATCCCTTCGCATGCGCAGAAAATCTGGGAGCTTGCTACTCGCATCTCTCACACACCTCTTGACCTGTTCGATCCAAGTTTCAGATTTTTGTCCAGCAACAAGCTCACCCACACTCCAGCCACACAAATCGACCACACACTCATTCACGGGGCATTCTCTCTGAGTTCCCCCTGTGGAACTCCCAACATTCACATTCTTCGGACAGTTCTCGTCCTCTCTCTCTCGCACTAGAGTTGCCAAGATCTTCCCGTTTTCTATGCGCTCCTCCCACAGGTGTATTTGACCCTGAACTCTCCTGTTGTTTTTCCTTCCGCCTTGCCGACCTAGTTGTTACTGCCGCTATGGCGGTCCTGGAGAGAGCGTCTGCTACTTTATTTGACTTCCCCGCAATATGCTCGAAATTTACAATATCAAACTCTAACTACCGCTCAATCCCCCGAGCTTGCCGAGTATTTAATTCCCCTTTTTTAAACAAGTCTCGCAACGGCCGATGATCTGTATTTATTTTAATTTTATGCCCAAGCAAGAAGTAGCGGTGTCTCTCCAGCATCCATAGAATTGCCAATGCCTCTCTATCGAAGGTACTGTACCTAACCTCTGGTCCCTTTAAAGCTCGTGAAGCGAAACAAATAGGCCTCTCATTCCCTTCATCATCAACCTGAGAAATGACTCCGCCGATCGCGATCTGACTCGCGTCGGTCGTTACCAAAAACGGCCGATTGAACCTTGGATAAGCCAAAAGTTCGTCGCTCGTGAGTGCATTCTTTAACGTCTGAAAAGCAGCTTTTTCTCTTTTTCCCCACTGAAACTCAGCCCGCTTCCTCAGTGAGTCTAGCGGTCGTGCTATGTGACCGAAGTTCTTTATAAATTTACGGTAATAGCCAGCGAGCTCGAGAAAACAGGCTACTTCCTTAGCATTTTTTGGCTCTGGAAATTCCCTGATTGCAGCTACTTTATCGGCACAAGGCCTTAGGCCTTCGGGTATTACTATGTGCCCCAAAAATTCTACTTGTTGAAAAAACTTACATTTGTCTAAATTAATCTTCATCCCCTGATGTCTCAAGGCTTCTAACACTTGTATAAGTTTTTTTTCATGCTCGTCTGCCGTAGCCCCAATTACAATTATATCATCCAAATAGACAAAAACACTATGTCCTAATAATGAAGCTAATACAGAGATCATCACACGAGAAAAATGAGCAGGAGCATTCTTCAATCCGAAAGGGAGATAATTATACTCAAACAATTGATCATTTACTATAAAGGCCGTTTTTTTCTTTACTTTCGTCATGTAAGGGAATTTGGTGATAGCCGGACTTTAAATCTAAAGTAGAAAAAAACCTGCTTTCCCTGACTTTAAGTAACAGTTCCTCGATAGAGGGCAAAGGGTATGCATTATCCTTGGTAACAGCATTTATCCTCCTATAATATACGCATAACCGAAAAGAACCATCTTTCTTATGAACCATCACAATTGGAGGGGCCCAGGGGGACTCGCTTTCTCGAATCGTACCTTGCTCTTTTAATTTATTTATTTCTCTTTCAATTGCCTCTACATGACTGACGGGAGTCCTATAAGGTTTAGAACGAATTGGGGGGTGACTGCCAGTCTCGATGTTAAATGGAAACTTAGTAATTCTCCCTGGGGGTTCATCTCCAACTGCAATTACGTCCGCAAAATTCTCTACAATATCTCCTACTCTCTTATCATAATTAATTGGGGTCGCTCCAATAGCTGTTTGACGGAGCTTTCTCAGCCTGTCCCCACCGGGACCTTGACCATGGAAAGACAAGGTCGCCAGTGTCCGTTCGGCTGTCACAAATGAACATAACTCAAGGTCGCAGACCGACTCAGTGCCTAAGTGGAACCACTGGGTACTTACATTTATAAAGGGAATTTCAACCTTTCCTTCAGTAACGGTGGTGACCCCTGGAGACATGGAATCCTGCCACTTTTGATGTGGTTTTACGTACACTAAATCACCTTCGCGCATTTCCGGTGCGGGTGCCACTGATAAGGAGTAGAGGGAGGAGGGGGGATTGATTCACCTGCCTCCTGCCCGGCAGGGACCGCCCCTGCTATCCCCTTAGCAGTAAGGGCGACCCTAACTCGAGGCCGGGTTTCCCCCATAACGGGTATCTCTGTCTCTTCTCCTGGTCCCACTTTCCACCTCACTTCCAACCCCTCCCCATCGGGGCCCCGTATTGTCACTTGTTTCTCCTTGATGAAATCGATTCCCAGGATAATGGGAATATCCCCCATATTTAATGTCGGAATGACATAGAAGGCATGGGTCACTTCTCGACCTTGAAGGATGAATCGCTGTTTAACAATACGTCGGGTCATCAGTTTGTGACCCCTAGCTGTGTTCGACACCAGGCACTCCTTCGATGTTTGTATG
>NC_090735.1:87572088-87577088 GCF_036898095.1 Palaemon carinicauda | reverse complement strand
CAATTTACAATGATTTTTTTCTTTGAAGAAGAAAATCATTGTAAATTGCCATTTGGGACACAGTTAGAAAGAGAAAGTCATAGATATCAAATCATACTTGGGATACTATAAAAAGGAGACAAAGTCAGGAATTGATTGTTGAAAATTTTCAAGGAAGTTATGAAAATTTCAAGGTGAAGTATGCTAAGTATTCCAGTATTGACAGTGAGGTTAAAAGAAAAGACAGGAATGACTGGAGAGAATATTTAAACAGTAAAGCAGATGAGGCTGACAAAACTATGAATTCAGGAAGTGGCTATGGTGTAAGCATTGCTCACATCATAATGAAATCTTTACTGCGGCAATGAAGCAGCAGCTTATACCCATCAAAAAGAGAGATGAGTCTGATATAGCAACTGAAGATGAAGAAAGACAACGTTGGATGGCACACTTTAGTGAGGTTATGAATAGGAGAAATGGAGGGGATAAGGTTATGAGATGTACGAGAAGGGAAGGTGGTGCAAGGATGAATGTCATGTTGAATGGAGAGTTACTTGAGGAGGTGGATCAGTTTAAGTACTTGGGGTCTGTTATTGCAGCAAATGGTGGAGTGGAAGCAGATGTACGTCAGAGAGTGAATGAAGGTTGCAAAATGTTGGGGCCAGTTAAGGGAGTAGTAAAAAATAGAGGGTTGGGCAGGAATGTAAAGAGACTTCTATATGAGAAAGTGATTGTACCAACTGTGATGTATGGATCGGAGTTGTGGGGAATGAAAGTGACGGAGAGACAGAAATTGAATGTGTTTGAGATGAAGTGTCTAAGGAATATGGCTGGTGTATCTCGAGTAGATAGGGTTAGGAACGAAGTGGTGAGGGTGAGAACGGGTGTAAGAAATGAGTTAGCAGCTAGAGTGGATATGAATGTGTTGAGGTGGTTTGGCCATGTTGAGAGAATGGAAAATGGCTGTCTGCTAAAGAAGGTGATGAATGTAAGAGTTGATGGGAGAAGTACAAGAGGAAGGCCAAAGTTTGGGTGGATTGATGGAGTGAAGAAAGCTCTGGGTGATAGGAGGATAGATGTGAGAGAGGTAAGAGAGCGTGCTAGAAATAGGAATGAATGGCGAACGATTGTGACGCAGTTCCGGTAGGCCCTGCTGCTTCCTCCGGTGCCTTAGATGACCGCGGAAGTAGCAGCAGTAGGGGATTCAGCGTTATGAAGCTTCATCTGTGGTGGATAACGGGGAAGGGTGGGCTGTGGCACCCTAGCAGTACCAGCTGAACTCGGTTGAGTCTTAGTCAGGCTGGGAGGAACGTAGAGAGGAGAGGGACGCTTTTTTTTTTTTTTTTTTTTTTTTCATTTGTTGATGTTGGCTACCCTTCAAAATTGGTGGAAGTGCCTTGGTATATGTATGTGATGTATGTGATGATCTGCAATACAGGTTCTTTAGAATTAGAGTTTAGTGTAAGATTGAAACAAAACAAATCAGACAATGGCTAAGTTAAGTCAGATTTGGAAATCAAATCGCCTGAAATTACATATGAAAATCAGACTATATATCAGTTTAGTGAGATCGGTGTTACTGTATGGACATGAGTCATGGTATGAAAATGAAACAATCTCCAATAGCTTTTGTAGATTTGAGAACAAAACCCTCAGAAGAATATTGGGAGTTAAATGGCAGGACATTATTAGAAATGAGACTATAAGAGAGATTATTTGAGTGTCATATGTGGATGAGATCATGATGAGGGGTAGATTGAGGATGGAGATGGTTTTGACACACTCTTCGCATTCCCCAAGAGAAATATTCACCAAACGTTCAGCTGGGCTCCATGAGGCACTAAAAGAATTGGAAGACCCAGGACTACATGACTTAGAACTATTAATTGCGATAAATTAAGGGAGTTATGTATATATATATATAAATATATATATATATATATATATATATATATATATATATATATATATATATATATATATATTGAAATAAAAGTTCAAGATAGAGACGACTGGTGAAATCTAATCGAGGCCCTTTTCGTCATTAGGCATAGGAGGAGGTGATGATGATGATATATATGTATGTATATATATATATATATATATATATATATATATATATATGTATACATACATATATATATACTATGTATATACAAACATATAATATATATATATATATATATATATATATATATATATATATATATATATATGTACACATACATATATATATACTATGTATATACAAACATATATATTTATATATATATATATATATATATATATATATATATATATATATATATATATATATATATATATATATGATACTATATGTATATAAATATATATATAAAATATATATATATATATATATATATATATATATATATATATATATGTATATATAATATATATATATATATATATATATATATATATATATATATATATATATATATATATATATATATATACATATATATATACACATACACATATACATACAGTAGGCCCCTGCCATACGACATTAATCTGTTCCGGAGTTGGTATCGTATGGTGAAAATGTCATATGGCGGGCAGTTGAATGGCTAATGCGTGCAAAACCCTAGGTAAAAACATTGAAAATTAGTATGTAACAAAATAGTATAGTAAGCACTGTACTACAGTATACTTATATGTAATATACATGTATTGTACAGTATATAACTATAAAACATTACAGGATAAATAAAAATTATATACTGTACAGTACTGTAAAGAAAAAATTAAATTTTACTTACCTTGGGAGTGATGTGACTTGAGCTGGTAGTTGGTGGAGGCAGAGGGGGGAGGAGACGGTAGATATAAAAACGTATCAATGCTAATTATGTTATGTACACTTAATAATACATATATTCTTAATATTAAACACTATTATTTTTGTCTTTTGAAATTTGTTTTATGATTTTTTTTAGAACTTAAAAAATTACACTATTTTAGCTTTTTAAGCCTTTTACCCCCAAAGGACGTACTGGTACGTTTCACAAAACTCATCCCTTTACCCCCATGGACGTACCGGTACGTCCTTGCAAAAAAATGCTATTTACATTTTTTTTTTTTTTTTTGCATTTTTTGATAGTTTTTTAAGAAACTTCAGGCATTTTCCAAGAGAATGAGACCAACCTGACCTCTCTAAGATGTAAATTAAGGCTGTTAGAGCAGTTTAAAAAAATATATATACTGCAAAATATGCTTGAAAAAAAAATAACCCCTGGGGGTTAAGGGTTGGAAAGTTCCAAATAGCCTGGGGGTAAAAGGGTTAATAGAATCACTATTATCATCTTTGCTTTCTGACACTTCTCTTTTGGAGAAATATCTATCCAGAGAAGCCTGTTTCTGACGATTCCTCAACATATTTCTAAAATGACTCTCACACTTGTCATTAACATTCTCCATAAGACGACTTGTGTGAAGTTTTTCTTGGTGTTTCTTTCCAATGAAACTCGTAAGGTTTCCATACCAACCGATAGCTTCCCTTATTTCTGCCGATGTCGTTTCTTCCCCCCGTCCTTGCCACCACTAGAGCGGTGCTCTCCTTGAATGATGGTCAACTGCATTGCTTCCAACTCCTTCAAGTTTTCAGTTGTAAGCACTTCCCTGTGCTCCTCAACAAGGTTATGGACGTCAGCCTCATCGACAACAAGCCCCATGGACCTCCCGATTGAAATTATTTCCTCAACATCACCCTCAGGGGCAGGATCATCAATGGCCTCGTCTTCGGTTGAGGGATCGAAACCTTTGAAGTCTCTTTCTGCCTCAACAGCTGGCCACAGTTTCTTCCATGAGGAGTTCAAGTTGTGCCGTGAAACCTCATTCCAAGCTTTGTCAATCATCCTCACGCATTGAACGATGTCAAAAGGTGAGTTGAGTGCTTTCAGTCACTTCGAAGCATCTTTTGAACAGATGCTTCGTGTGAAGCTTCTTAAAGTTGGCAATCACTTGCTGGTCCATAGGCTAGAGGAGAGGGGTGGTGTTCGGTGGCAGATAGAGAACCTTGATGAAGGACAAGTCAGGATGAATGATGTCCTCGAGGCCAGGAGGGTGAGCAGGGGCATTTTCCAGTACCAGGAGACATTTGAAAGGAAGATTGTTCTCTTCTGAAAAGTTCTTGATAGCAGGACCAAAGCAGACGTTTACCCACTCAATAAATATGGTCCTCGTGACCCAGGCCTTGGCATTAGACTTCCAAAATACCGAGAGCCTCTCCTTCATGATATTTTGTGCCTTGAAGGCACGAGGATTCTCTGAGTGGTATACCAATAGGGGCTTAATTTTTAAGTCCCCACTGGCATTTGCACAAAATGCGAGGGTAAGTCTGTCCTTCATCGGTTTATGGCCAGGAAGTATCCTTTCTTCAGCGGTGATATATGTACGGCGGGGCATTTTCTTCCAGAAAAGGCCAGTTTCATCACAGTTAAACACTTGCTGAGGAATGTAGCCTTCTCTGGAAATTACTTTCTCAAACTTCTTGAGGAATTCTTCTGCTGCTTTCTTGACAGAACTGGCCGCCTCTCCATGCCTGACGACTGAGTGAATACCAGTCCTCTTCCTAAAGCGATCAAACCACCCCTGAGAAGCCTTGAACTCTTGGGGGGCTTGCTGCGATGTTCCTTCGTCACCGCCGTCTCTCTGGGCTTCCACGAGATCGGCAAAGATGGCGCTCGCCTTGTGCGAAATTACCGATTGCGTGAGTGTATCACCAGCGATTTCCTTCTCTTTAATCCATAGAAGAAGTCTCTCCATCTCATCGTTGATTGAGGTCCTTCCACTTTCAAGGACAGTTATGCCTTTAGAAGACTTACTTGCTTTAATGGCTTCCTTATTCTTGATAATTGTACCAATCGTAGACTGGTTACGACCATACATACTAGCGAGGGTAACGATGCGCATGCCTTCTTCATATTTCTTTATGATCTCCAGCTTTGTTTCCTTAGTAATCATCTTCTTACTTCTCCCTTTAACATCACTAGCAATCT
>NC_090735.1:87529588-87559588 GCF_036898095.1 Palaemon carinicauda | reverse complement strand
TTGAAGAAGACACAGACCTAATGTGTTTCTCAAAAGTAAATTTGCTGTCGAGAATCACACCTAAAATTTTAAAAGAGTCATACGAATTTAAAGAAACATTATCAATACTGAGATCCGGATGTTGAGGAGCCTCCGTTCGTGACCTACTTACAATCATACTTTGAGTTTTATTAGGATTCAACTTCATACCCCATAATTTGCACCATGCACTAATTTTAGCTAGAGGGATTCATCAACTCCAGATCTACATTAAGGGGATGGAATTGATGCGAAGAGAGTAGCATCATCTGCATATGCAACAAGCTTGTATTCTAGGCCAAACCACTTGTCATGTGTATATAGTATGAAAAGTAATGGGCTAAGAACACTACCCTGTGGAACACCGGATATCACATTCCTATACTCACTATGGTGCCCATCAACAACAACTCTTTGAGATCTATTACTTAAAAAATCAATAATAATGCCAAGAAACGACCCACCCACTCCCAACTGTTTGAGTTTGAAAACAAGGGCCTCATGATTAACACGGTCAAAGGCAGCACTAAAATCAAGGCCAATCATACGAACTTCCTGACCACAATCAAGGGATTTCTGTACAGTATTGGAGATTGTAAGAAGGGCATCACATGCTCCAAGGCCTTTACGAAAACCAATTTTCAAACTAGGGAATAGATGATTTCCTTCAGCAAACCTATTAAGACGTTTTGCCAGAAGACGTTCAAAAACTTTAGATGATATGGGAGTTATGGAAATTGGGCGGTAATCAGTGGGACTTGAGCTACCACAAACACATTTACATAGAGGAGTAACATCACCAATTCTCCAAAAAGTACTAAAAGCTCCTCTTTTTGCTAACTTGCGCAAAATAACATAACTTTGGAGCTAAGAAATCTGCTGTCTTTATAGAAAAACAAAAGAAAAATACCATTGGGGTCTACACCTCCATAAGCATCAAAGTCCATCAACAGAGCTTTAATTTCACAAGATCGAAAAGCTAAACTAGTTAGTTTAGCCTCAGGAAAACAGGAATGAGGAAGTTCAAGTTTTTCATTACTCTGTTTAATGTCAAAAACATCAGCCAAAAGGGTTGCCTTTTCTTTTGGACAGTGAGTGACTGAGCCATCTGGTTTAAGTAAAGGAGGAACAGTTGCATCTACACCAATGAGTGCAGAATTAAGGGTAAACCACCATTTATGTTCCTGAGTTGTACCAGAAAGGGTTTCTTATATGGTTAAATTATACTCCTTTTCAGTTGAGGTATAAACTCTTTGAGCAAAAGGTCGAAGCTGAGTAGAGTTATTCCAGGTCAAATCTTATCTGTTACCCTTCCAAAGATGATAGGCCTCCTGCTTCTCCAAATAAGCATGTCTAAAATCATCATTGAACCATAGTTTGTCCTTCACTCGGTACCTTAGCACATGAGAAGGGATACGCCTATCAATTATGTTGACTAGATTCTCATTCAAAGGGACAATAGGATCTAGACTACTATATAATTGTGACTAATTCAAGCACAAAGATCATGCAAAATCCCATTCCAATCTGCTTGGGATTTTATATAAATTTTACAAGAGTATGATATATTAGGGACAGGCTGCTCAGTCTTTACTACTAATGAAATCAAGGCATGATCAGATGTCCCAAGTGGAGAACCAACCTTACCAGTTATAACGCCAGGGGAGTCAGTGTATACGAGGTCCAAGCAAATACCAGACCTGTGTGTAGCTTCCTTTATGATTTGCTCACAGCCTGTTTTCATTGTGTTACAGAGTAATCTTATTACAGTATTTCCAGTATCGAAACACCGAGTAATGATATCAAGTGTTTTTGTGGTCTGTATCATTAGTTATGAGATTAGTACACCTTACCGTAAATTTAAGAAAAAAAGTCTGATGACGGAATATTTCTGGCGGGAGGCGAGTGGCAAATCGAGTGATTTCCTTCCGATGGAAACATCGAATAGGGATATAAAGAATTTTTAATAATTTTCAAAGAAATATGAAGATTTAACTGATTTAAAAATCAAAATACGTGGAGAGAGAGAGAGAGAGAGAGAGAGAGAGAGAGAGAGAGAGAGAGAGAGAGAGAGAGAGAGAGAGAGAGAGGTGCCTATTCCTTTTATAACTAATTATAAGGTTATAAATGAACTGTATGGAAATTGTGATACCTTATAACATATTGACACTGTTGTAATATTCATTATGAAGAGATTTCGAATGTTAAGAAAATTATAGAAATAAGTGTTATTTGTACTATATGTGCTCATAATCGTAATATGTCAGCGTGACTTTGAGATCAGCTGATGCCAACCGAATGTAAATCAAAAGTATTTGTTGATTATTGACATGATCAAGAAATTGAAAAATGAAATATAAATGTGCTTTAATAAACCACAAACACAATAATGTTTAATGAAATATGACGGCTTAATATTGAACTTAAAAGTGAATACTGTATGAAGCTTTAAAAATGAACTACCTGTATCCGATTGCGAGAGCGAGCACACACACGCACAAACAGAAAAAGGGCTACAAGAATTTCGCATCATACCTAATGATTAGACAAACTGTCGGGAAACTCATTTCCTGTAACATATTGGCGCTGATGTAATATTCACCATGAAGATATTTCTAACAGGTTAAGAAATTGTAAGAAAAAAAAATATGCTATAGGTATGTACGCCATATTTTGATACGGTAAGTAGCGGCACTTTCAGATCATCTGATCATAACCAAAGGTAGACAAGATTTTATGTACTCCTCAATTGGTAAAATTCTTCCAAAATTGAAAAATAGAATACTAAAATGCATTAATAGAGCATATGATATCCTATGAAACAAAATGGAATAATGATAGATATTAAGAAAATATTGATAAAATATGATTGTTCCGACACAGAGACTTACCTCAAAACACTTTCTTAGGAGTTACTGGTATCTCCTCTCAAACGACCAGAGTTTTGTGTAGTTTACCCTACTCCCATTCTCTATAGTGACCTGCTTGCGGGAGAGAACGTGACCCGAGGGCAATGCCCGGAGTAGGTCGCGTGTTGTTTAGGCTGATCTCATCAGTAAGTTTTCTGGTCACGTCGTGTTCACACGCCGCTCTCAATTCTCTGTGCGACCCCCCTTGTGCTCGTTCCCACGTGGTTATCACATGGTCTTGATTCCTTCACTAGTGATTAGTAACTTAACTGTGTTCTTTTACTATCATTCCTTTGTGCTTTTACTGGCGTTTTAGTGCTTTCCCTTTTGCTTTATATTTGTGTCTAGCGATCTTTTGTGTTGTGCTATGGAGCACTCTCGCCGTTGTCCTGGGCCTAGAGCCGGGAAATCGTGTGGGGCTTTCTTGCCCAAGCCCGATGTGGATCCTCATTCGCTGTGTACCTCGTGTAGGGATAAAGCCTGTTTGCCGTCAGACACGTGTCCCGAGTGTGCCGATTGGAGCGAATGGGTGAAATTCGGCACGAAGAAGAAGAAGGCTTCGAAGCGGTCTCCTAGGAAAACTAGCTTGTCTTCCCCTGCGACGTCGGCAGGAGAGGGGTCAGGTAGAGTTCATTCTTCTTCCCCTACCCAGAGTAGGGATGAGGCAAGTCCGTGAAGTGTAAGAAGTTGGTGCCTCTTTCCCAAGGGAGTGATGTTGTGGGGGATCAGGCACCTGTAAGTGAGTGTAGTGGGGGTCTGAGGGACGCGGCTCTCTCACGTAGGGGTCGCGTCTCGACGGAGGACCCCATGTGGCCTAATAATGTTCCATTTTCATCACCAGATTCATGGGTAGAGGCCTCAGGAGCATCAGCTACGGAAGGTGCCGTCTGCAGAGAAGAGTCCCCACAAGAGGATCCGCTGGCTTGGAATGTACCAAGGACGCCGTTGAGGTCCCCACTGGACATGGAGGAGGGCCTAAGCGAGGCCTTCCCCTTCATGGCTCGTTCATCGGCGTGGTTACCGGCAAAGCCACCAGTTCCGGAGAATTTCCTGCTGCCATCTACGTCAGGAGTACGGCGTAGCCCCAAGAAGCCACCGTCTGGTACGAGGTCGCGGTACGAAGGCAAGTCGGACTCATCGGGGTGCGACTCGTCGGGCTCTTCAAGCGAGGAACGTTGGAGGCGACACAGGAAGAAGAGAGATCGGTCTGTGAGGAGGAACTCCCCTTCGCGGTCTCCCACAGGATCTCGGGGACAGGAGGAGTCCCCGTTCCCCTCCAAGCAAAAGCAGGAGACCAAGCTCTCCGCAAGGGACATGGGTATTCGTCCCAAGCAATAAGCTGAAGTCCTCAAGTTTGATACCTGAGCGGGCAGGAGACAGTCCTCCCAGAAGGGCCTCCAAGAGCCAGGGAGTCAGCCGATGAGCGGAGGGCCTCGTCTAGTAGGCCGAAGTCCCGTCCTAGAGACACTCAATCCGCCCAGTGGAGGGAGTCGTCGCCTAGGATGGGCAGCCTCGACAGGTCTCCCCATCGAGATGATAGACGGGGACGGGCACCTCCGTCGAACTATTTCATGGAAGAGCCCGTCCCATCGACAAAGGCCTCGAAGAAGAAGGAAACGTCGGACGTCGAGGATAGAAGGAGCCGAGGGTCCCGTCAATAAGAAGTTGCCCGTGACCATGCCTCTCCCCAACGCAGGACGGAGGAAGTGGATGGTGAGACGACGTCGGCGACGGAGGACTCCGCGTATAGGAGGGTACTCTCCTTGATTAGAGGATGCAATAGCCTGGTGGAACCCGTCCCACAGGAGAAGGAGGCGTGGACTTCGGGCTTGAACAAGTTCCTAGCCGCCCCCGCCCAGAGGAAGTCCTCTCTATACCTTCCTGAGGCCAGGAACGTGGGAATAGGAAGAACCCACATAGACAGGGTTATAGCCCGCAATAGCGATTCCAGCAGAGGATATAGTGCGGCGAAACTCCTGCAGGGACTCAAGTCCCAAACTAAATACTACACATTGGAAGGTAGACCAAACGGGGCATGCAAAACAGAGGAAACCCTGGACATCCTTTGCCAGGGCTTCTCAGATGAGAGGGCGTCTTCAGCGTCCACCTTCTTCCCCCAGTCCGAGTCCGTGATGATGGAGGAGATGTCTAAGGACTTAGTTAATGTGGCATCGTGGTTGGATTGGTGGGCTACCACCTTAGTGGGCACCCAGATCCCAACAGACTCTATGGAGCCGGCCAAATGTGAGGCTCTGAACGAGTTGTTGGGCTCAGGGAGCCGCACCCTAAAGTTCCTAACTTTTCAGTCCTTAGCTCTCTCCGTGAACTGGGTACTGCGGAGAAGAGACGCCCTGGTCAAGAACCTGCCTATGAAAATCCCTGACAGGGAGGCGAAAGCCTTTAAAGAATAGCTCCGTGTGGGGAGAGCATCTTATGCCCACGAAGAAGGCGGAGGAGGTTGCAGATAAGTTGGCTAAGAAGAGAGAACTCCCCGTTCTTAAGCCACAGACTGCGCGACGCCCCGTCTTCAGGAGACCCGTGACTGCGAGTTCCGTCCCGACACAAGGAAGGCGAGAACCTTCGTCTGGACAATGGCCTCACTCAACAAATCCCCCCCGTAGGGGACCTTCTTCGACGCCCCCAACTTACAGGAGTGCATACTCCTCTTCCAGAAGAGGCCGAGCAGGCCGATCCTCCCGTAGGAGATAAAGTGGGAGGCCCCCCTCCCCTGCCCAAGCCTCAGGTAGGGGGATGCCTCAGTCTCTCATGGCAAGCATGGAAGCTCCACGGAGCAGATCCGTGGACAGTAACAGTAGTGAAGGAGGGCTACAGGATTCCCTTTTTGGAAGATCCACCTCCGCTGATTCCTGCGAGTCAGGCGGACTGGTTAGTTCCCAAGGACCCGGTGAAAAGAGCAGGACTGGACGTGGAAGTCGCGACGATGTTGCAGAAATGAGCCTTGGGAACAGTAAAGTTACCAGGTCCAGGGTTCTACAGCCGCCTGTTCCTGGTGGAAAAAGCGAGTGGAGGGTGGAGGCCAGTGATAAACCTGTCAGCCTTCAACAAATTTATCCGCAAGATCACGTTCAAAATGGACACCCCAAGAACAGTCATGGCGTCCTTGAGGGAGGGAGACTTTATGATTTCTATAGACCTCAAGGATGCCTATATCCAGGTCCCTATTCACCCAGCAAGCAGGAAGTTTCTCCGGGTGAAGTGGGGTGCCCAGGTTTTACAATTCAAGGCCCTGTGCTTCGGTCTTTCCACAGCTCCCCAGGTATTCTCGAGGGTGTTTACGACAGTCTCCGTATGGGCCCACGAACGGGGCATTCGACTCATCAGATACTTGGACGACTGGCTACTCCTTTCGTCCTCAAAGGAAGACTTGAAACAGCAGGGCGAAGATCTCCTGCAATTGTGCAAAAACCTGGGCATCACAGTCAACTTGGAGAAATCTCAGTTGACCCCAACCAACAGGATGACTTACCTGGGAATAGTCCTGGATTCGTTACAGGTCAAGGCCTTCCCATCCATAGACAGGCTGAACAACCTGGACCGAGTTCTCCGTCCCTTCCTTCTAGGACATCCCAGAAGAGCGAAGGATTGGCAGAGGTTGGTAGGACATCTGGTGTCCTTAGAGAAGCTAGTTCCTCATGGGCGACAGAACCTGAGGAGGGTCCAATGGAACTTAAAGGAACATTGGAACCAGAAAAGTTCCCCGGACATAGTGGTGCTGTGGAGGATTTATTTTTTGTTTTATTTTATTTTTGGTTTTGCCAAATCCTGAGAGAGAGAGAGAGAGAGAGAGAGAGAGAGAGAGAGAGAGAGAGAGAGAGAGAGAGAGAGAGAGAGAGAATTTCATTTGCTTTAGTTTTGCTAGATCGCGCGAGAGTGTGTGTGTGTTTGTGTGTGTGGTTGTGTGTTTGTGTGACTGCGGTGCGCGCCGAAGAGCAAGTGGTAGTTAGAGAATGATCGTTGGTGGTGAGAAAGACTGTTGGTTTAAATGAGATTGTTTGTTTACATTTTTTAGTTAGGTTACGACAGTGGTGAATGTTTCGGAGCGAATGCTTTTTTTGATTGACTGCGTCCTGAGTCAGTTGTGTGAACGCTGGATTATATATATATTTTTCGACCAGCGTGGAAGTGTTTTTTGATTTTCAAAGCCGTGATTCCTCCTTTGGAGAGACCGAATTTTGAAAGTGGATTTATTGCTGATGACCTGGCCTGTATTAAGATTTTGTTTGTACTGCTCATTTGACTGCTCAACTGTTGACGACCTGGCCTGTGTATTTGGATTGATGATGATGATGATGACGATGATGATGATGATGATGACGATGATGATGATGATGATACTGGCACCTGTGACTCAAGGAGTTGAGGCCGATATGGCATAGAGAGAGAGACTCCTGTTTACCATATAGTGGTAGTTTGCCGTGAAAAGACAGTGGCAGTGTGTGGACGACTGTGTTGGTGTCCATAAACTATATATATATATATATATGTTTCTGTGTTTTGATGTTTGGGTTGTGGTAAATTTAAGTTTGTTTTGTTAGTGTTTAGTTTTAAGCTTTATTTATTTTGAGGGTTTATTTGAATAGTGGTATGATCAAGGTCTATTTTGTGTTACGTGTATGATTAGTGATAAGTGTGATTTATGGTTTATGATGAGCGTTTTAGTTTGTAAGGAAATATAGTTTTAAGGATATGTTTTGTTTAAATTGTCCTTCTGTCCAAGAGTCCAGTTGATAAAGTAAGGGGAAAGTTTGTGTTGTGGGACCATTGTCAGTAGGTGTGATTCAGGGTGTGGGGCTTGTTCTTGCAACATCCCGCCACATTATTTTGGCGCCCGAACAGGGACTGCCGAGGTGGGATTGAAGCTAGACTCTTGGACAAAGGACTGCATTTGGATATGAAATTAGATTAAGGTTGATGAAAATGGAAGAGCAGAACAAGTTACTGAAGGAGGAATTGCGGCTGAGTAAGGAGCGTGAGGAGAGGTTGCTAATAGAGAATGAGAGGTTGAACTGGGAGAATGCGGCGATGCAGAAGGAGCTTAGGGAGTTAAAGGGGACAGTAGAGAGAGTGGAAGAATGTGTTGAGATGAGGATGCGAGAGAATGAAGAACGAATAGAGAAACGAATGGAAGATATGATGGGGCAAGTCATGGGGATGATGAAAACTATAATGGGTGAAGGTGCAGTCGGAGGAGTGTCCTCAGCTTCGGGGAATGGGTTGGTAGTGGAAGAGAAGGTTAAGGTAGGTGATAATGGGAAAGGAAGTGATAGTGATAGTAGTAATAGTGATGGTGATATTGAAGATAAGGGAATTAGGCATAGTAAGGATGAACAGAAAGGTGAGAGGAAAGATGAAAGGAAAGGTAAAAGTGATGTGAAGAAAGGGAAGAAAAAGTATCAGGCTGATAGCAAGGACGATCGTGAATGGGTGAAAGTGGTAAGTAAGAAAAAGGGTAAGAAAGGAATGGTTAAGGATAGGAATTTAAGTGTGGAAGTGGATTCATTGTATTCAAATGAGGAAGAAGGTAACAAGGGAGTAGACAGTGATGATAGCAGTGAGAATGAACGTGATGTGTGTAAGACTGTGTTTATGAGAGAGGTACCTCGGTGTGAAAGGTTCAATGAGCATAGCAGTAGGGATGTATATGATTTTTTCAAGGAGTATGAGAGGTATTGTCAGGATAAGTATGGTGATAGTAAAAGAATTTGGGCTAGGGAGTTAGGAGAATATTTGACTGGGTATTTGTTGACGATGTATGGAGTGATAATGAGTGTAGGGGACGTTGATTATGAAAGTGTGAAAAAGAGAATAATTGAGCAGGTAAAACGTATGAAAGGGAGTGTTAAGTATAAGCGTAAGAATGATTTTGATGAAGCACGGATGAATGCAGGAGAAGCGATATCGATGTATGTATGTAGGTTGGAAACTTTAGCTAGGAAGAAGTATGGGGATGAAGGTATAAATGAGAATAAGGAGTTAATGAGGAAGTTTTTGGCTACTGTACCCGAGAATGTTGCTGAGTTTGTAAATTTGAAACGGAAGGAGAAAATGAGGTGGACGAAAGAAAGATTGACATGGGATGATATTTTAGAGATAGTTGAGGATTACGAGTTGGATAGGTGTATGAAAGAAAGTAAATCTGTGAGTGTAAGAACTGGAATGGAGGAAAGTGTGCCAGAATTTGTTAGTTTTAGAGATGCTGTTATGAGAGGACCGATGAGGGTAGCTGATAGTGTAGTAGATAGGAGTGTTAGGGCGAGTAATGTGGGCATACCTGTAAGGACAAATGAAGGGTTTAGGCAAGGGAATCAGGTTTGGAGGGATAGGAGTGCTAGTGCGCCGCAAGATAGGTCAGGTAGTTGTATCCGTGAAGAGAAGTGTTATAGATGTGGGAAAGTAGGACATAAGAAGAATGAATGTAGATGGGCTCTTGGTGCTTGTTTTGGATGTGGTGAGGTAGGGCATAGAATTAGCGAGTGCAAGAAAGAGAAAGGGGTAAAATGTTATCGGTGTGGTATGACAGGGCACATAGCGAGTGGATGTCGGAGTAATCGTACAAATGTGATTTGCGGTAATTGTGGTAAGGATGGTCATTATGCTAGAATGTGCAAGGAGCCACGGGGTAAGTGTACTGAATATGGTGCAGATGGGCATGTAGCTAGGGTATGTAGGAAGAAGGGAGTAAATCAGCCAGGATGTTCGGGAAACTAGAGTGTAAGAGGGTTCAGCTGGGTGAGTCCTCGAGTGTGTGCGGAGTGAATGTGATGCATGTTCGTGAAGGTTTACTACATGAAGACGTGATGGGCGAAAGAGCCTATGACTGCATGAGTGCAAAAGTAAATTTTAATGGAATAGAGCTAGTTGGTCTGATTGATACTGGTTGTGGTGTCAATTTAATGTTTAGGAATGCATACGATAAGGTAAGGGATGTGTGTGAATTTAGGGGGTGTAAAGGTGAAGTGAAAGGTATCGGTAATTTAAGTATGTCTGTGCAAGGAAAGATACGTGAAAATGTTATGATTGGGGGGCTGATGATGGAAGATAATGATTTTTATGTGGTTGAGGGAGTAAATGACAAATACGATGTGTTGTTAGGTTATAACTTCTTGAAAAAATGCGGTATGATTGTACATCCTAGTGTAAATATGATAGAGATAAAAGTTAAGGGTAAATTTTGTGGGGAATTTTATTTGAATGAAGATGGTAGTGTATGTACGAAGGTATGGAAAGGTGTGCCGTTAATAGCAAAAGAAGGTGTTAAATTGTCAAAAGATGCGAGTGAGGTTGTCAGTGTAAAAGTTGCATGGCCGAATAGTCTGGGAATTGCCAATAGTGACAATTGTGAATATGTAGTAGAAGGTTCGGAAGCAAGTAATTTGGTGAAAGCAAGTGTGCATGTGTATGATGGTATTTTGAATTTGCAGGAGCCGAAGGTGTATGTGAGCTTGTTTCCGACTGTAAGGAGGAAGAGAATACGGGGTATACGTGAGGGTGATTGCATGGGATGTATGTATACGTTGGTCAATGTAGAGGATGAAAGGTATGTTAAATTGAGACGGGTTATGACGGGTAAGATAAAGCCGGATGACGATTGGGACTATGAAAGTTTGAAAGAAAGAATTAATGTAGATGAGAATATAAGTGAGGGGGAAAGGGAACAATTGTATAGGATGTTATGGGATAGACGGAGAGTTTTGAGTCGCGGTGACGAGGATTGTGGGGGATCAAAGCTGCCTGAATTTAAGATAGTTCTTAGTAATGATACCCCCATATATCAGCGTCCCCGACATTTTTCTCCGCCTATTGCCAGAGAAATAGAAGAGCAGTGCCAGGAGTTAGAGCAAATGGGTGTAATAGAAAGGAGTGAGAGAGCCTGGAATAGCCCTATTGTACCTGTAAGAAAGCCGGATGGAAGTTTACGGATGTGTATTGATTATAGGAAGGTGAATGAAGTAACTGTTAAAGAACGTTTTCCGATGAATGTAGTGTCTGACTGTGTGTATAAGATGCATGGTATGAAAGTTTTTACAAAGTTAGATTTAGTTAGGGGCTATTACCAGATGCCTCTGGCAGAGGGGAGCAGGCCCATTACGGCATTTTCAAGTAGAAATTGTCATTTTCAGTTTAAAAGATTAAGTTTTGGCCTTGCTAATGCGCATGCTGCCTTCCAGAGGGCGATGAATGTAGTTTTGGCTGGGTTTGATAGACAGAAGGTGACTGTTTTTATTGATGATATTTTGATTGCTAGTGAGACAGTTGAGGAACACATGCAGTTGCTTGAAGCAGTATTAGAACGGTTGATAGAAGTTGGGGTGAAAGTTAAGCTTGAAAAGTGTACATGGTTGGCCGGGGAGGTGGAATTTCTTGGGCATGTGGTGAGTGAATCGGGTATAAGGAAGAGTGAAAAGTTTGTGAGTAAGGTGAGAGTTTCCACGTCCTCATACGGTGCGTGAGTTGAGAGGGTTTCTTGGGTTAATTGAATTTGGTCGGAAGTTTGTCAGAGATTGTTCGGGAATAGGGAAGCCTTTGAATGAGTGGACAGGTAAGAGAAATAGTACGAGACTGAAATGGGATGAGCGTATGATTGAAGCATTTGAAAACTTGAAAGAAGAGGCTGCGAGAGACGTCACTTTGGCCTTTCCCGATTATAGTGAACATGCGAGTATGCTAGAGTTATATACGGATGCTAGTGGGATTAGTATGGGCGGTTGCTTGGTTCAAATGCAAAGAATAAACGGAGATGAACAGTTGAGAGTGATAGCGTATGTAAGTAAAGCATTTAATAAGGCTGAGCGAAAGTATTCCACGATTGAAAGGGAGTTGGCTGCGATAAGGTTTTGCGTGAAAGCTTTGAAGGTATTTTTGTATGGTGTGAAATTTATTGTGCGTACTGACCATCAGCCCCTAGTGTACATGATTAGGAAAGAGTCTGTGAATGCTAGAGTTGCGAGGACAATAGAGGATTTGAATGAATTTGACTTTAAGCTAGAATATGTACCTGGGAGTAAGAACGTGATAGCAGATGCGATGTCAAGAATGCATGGTAAGATAGAAGAGAGTAACGATAATGATAGTAATTTTGAAAGGTTGCCGGAAGATTTAATGGTGGTACAAAGTTTTGAAGGGGATGTAATGGTGTATAAATGTATTTTGTGTGGGTTAAATAAGGTTAAATTGAAGGGTTTGAATAAGGATATACCTGCTAGTATAGATGAGCTTAGAATGAGTGTTAGGAATGAAGTATCGAAAGAAATGGCATATAAGGAGGAGGATAGTATGCTTGAGGGTGAATTGTTATCAAAAGTATTGTTGGTAGTAAGTATGTTATATGGTGTCACTGTTTATTTGTATTTTGGGTGGAATCGTCCGATGCAGTACCGAGCAAATAAAGAGATTGAAAGGGAGTATATATTGAGGTTACAATGTAATGAAAGATGTTGCAAGTTGTTGAGTAAGAAGGAGGATTGTCTGAGTGACTTGAATCCGAGTGGTATGAGCATGGAAGATAGCGAAGATGACCATGGGTGTGATAAGGATGACCCTATTGATAGGAGAGTAAACATTTGTATGCATGGTGTAAAAGGAAGAATGATGACGTATGTGGGTATAAATGAGAATGAATACTGTAGTTTAATTGATACAGGTGCGCAAGTGTCATTAGTGAATATGTCTGTTATCAAGGAAATAGAGCGGTACAATTGGGAAGTGAAAAGGCAATGTACGAGTGTGAGAATTCATGGGATAGGTAAAGGAAGTTTCCTAGTTTGGGAAGAAGTGCGTTTGAAAGTAAAACTGGGAAGTATGGGAGAGAATGAGATGCCTAGTTGTTTTTTGATAGGAATTGACTTTTTAAGATTGCATGATTTATCAGTTGATATTGGTAGTGGTTTGCTTCTGAAGAATGGATGTGAAGTAGTGGTGATAGAAGATAATAGTGTATTTATGGCGAATTTTGTTGGCATGGTTGATATTACGAGGAGTGAGGATGATCTACTGACTAAAGAGGAGGTGGAAGAAATGCAAGATGAATGTGAGGAAATTAAAAGGTTACGTGAATGTATGTTGAATAGTATTGAGGTAGAAGAATGGTCGTCTGATTTAGAGGTGTATAAGAAAGTTAGTAAGAGACTTATTGTGTGTAAGAATATTGTTTATTTTCTACATAAAGGAATGGATGAAGATATATATGTTCCTGTGTTTCCAATGCATGCAGCAGTAAGTATGTGTATGTTAGTGCATGACAGATATGGGCATATGGGTAAAAATAAATTATGGGAATGCATGCGTGAGAGATTGTTTACACCTGGGTTGAGTCAGATATGTAAGGATGTAGCGACTACGTGTGAAGATTGCCAGAAAGGGAAGTATCAGAGAGTGCATGCTAATCCGCCTGTTTTGAGATTACGTATGAAAGAACCATTTGAGATGTTTGTGATTGATTGTGTTTCGTTGCCTGTGACTGCGAGAAGACATGTGGGAATGATTGTTATGGTTGATCACATGAGTAAATTTACATATGCAATACCCATTAAGGATAAACGGAGCGAGACTGTTGCAAGAATGGTTGGTCAAGTGATGTTGCCGATGTGTGTGTGTAAGCCTGTGAGAATGTTAAGTGATAATGGCCCTGAGTTTGTTGGATGGGAGTTTGAGTAGATGTTAAGAGAATGGGGTATTGAACATGTGTATTCGACTCCTTATATGCCAAGTGCGAATGGGTTGGCTGAAAGGACTGTAAGAACATTAACTGAAATTTTGCGAATGATGAGTACATGTGGTAATGATTGGGATTTGTATGTTGGTAGAGCGTTGTGGGCTTACAATGCAACAGTGCATAAGAGTACGGGTATGTCTCCATGAAAGTTTGTGTTAAATTTTGAAAAAATAATAAGACCGAGGTTGGGTGTGTCAGAGGATGATAGAGATGTGTGGAGGAAAGCAAATAAGAGGTTTGAAAGCTTTGAAGTTGGTGAAAGAGTGATGAAAGAAGTAATTGAAAAGGGTAGAATGAATGTAAATAAGGTGCGTGATAAATTTGAAGGTCCCTATGAGGTGTTAGAAGTTGGTTCGAGTGGATTAAGTTACGTTTTGGGTAAGTTGTGTGTGGGTGGTATTAGGGAAAAAATTAGGGCCCACCACAACCAGTTGCGTAAATGGAAAGAGGTACCTGAGTATATCCAAGAGAATGGGATGAGTAAATGGTTGAAAAGGAACAAGGGTGAACCTAGTATGTATGAGGACTTAGGTCTGGAAGGTAAACAGTTAGTGTTAGTAGAATATAAGAAAAGGAAGAATACAAGAGCTTTAAGCAAAGATGAAAGAAGGGGAAATTTTATAAGTAAAAGTGAGAATAGAAATAAGTATGACAAGGGTGTAAATGTGCAAGTGTGTATGGAAGATAAATGTGTTAATACAGATGAATCATGGCTGAGTATGAATGATACCTATAGTGTGTGTGGCTTTTCCTTAGGTGATGTAAAAGAAAGGATGACGAATGAGAGAGTGAGAGATAGGAGAATGATTAGTAGTATGAATGAATCTTTTACTAAAGTTGAGAATGTTTTTGATGAAATGGATGAACTGTTTACAGAAATGAGTGTAATTATAGGGCCAGATGAGAACGAGGTAGATATGATTGTACATGATATATTAGATGATAGGGATTTAGATAGGAATAGTGTTAATGTAGCGAATGATTGTGATAAGGAAGAAGTGAATGAGAGAGTATATGGAGGCCCAGTTACTCGGAGTAGAGGTCCCGTTCCCGACTGCGACTGGGTTATGAAAAAAAATAATGTAAGAGTTGTGTGAGAAGGATTTGGCAAAGTAAGGGGGGAGGAATGTGGAGGATTTGTTTTTTGTTTTATTTTATTTTTTGGTTTTGCCAAATCCTGAGAGAGAGAGAGAGAGAGAGAGAGAGAGAGAGAGAGAGAGAGAGAGAGAGAGAGAGAGAGAGAGAGAGAGAGAATTTCATTTGCTATAGTTTTGCTAGATCGCGCGAGAGTGTGTGTGTGTTTGTGTGACTGCGGTGCGCGCCGAAGAGCAAGTGGTAGTTAGAGAATGATCGTTGGTGGTGAGAAAGACATGAGATTGTTTGTTTACATTTTTTAGTTAGGTTACGACAGTGGTGAATGTTTCGGAGCGAATGCTTTTTTTGATTGACTGCGTCCTGAGTCAGTTGTGTGAACGCTGGATTATATATATATTTTTCGACCAGCGTGGATGTGTTTTTTGATTTTCAAAGCCTTGATTCCTCCTTTGGAGAGACCGAATTTTGAAAGTGGATTTATTGTTGATGACCTGGCCTGTATTAAGATTTTGTTTGTACTGCTCATTTGACTGCTGAACTGTTGACGACCTGGCCTGTGTATTTGGATTGATGATGATGATGATGACGATGATGATGATACTGGCACCTGTGACTCAAGGAGTTGAGGCCGATATGGCATAGAGAGAGAGACTCCTGTTTACCATATAGTGGTAGTTTGCCGTGAAAAGACAGTGGCAGTGTGTGGACGACTGTGTTGGTGTCCATAAACTATATATATATATATATGTTTCTGTGTTTTGATGTTTGGGTTGTGGTAAATTTAAGTTTGTTTTGTTAGTGTTTAGTTTTAAGCTTTATTTATTTTGAGGGTTTATTTGAATAGTGGTATGATCAAGGTCTATTTTGTGTTACGTGTATGATTAGTGATAAGTGTGATTTATGGTTTATGATGAGCATTTTAGTTTGTAAGGAAATATAGTTTTAAGGATATGTTTTGTTTAAATTGTCCTTCTGTCCAAGAGTCCAGTTGATAAAGTAAGGGGAAAGTTTGTGTTGTGGGACCATTGTCAGTAGGTGTGATTCAGGGTGTGGGGCTTGTTCTTGCAACATCCCGCCACAGTGCCAGTCCTGCAAGAGACCAGACAAGCCTTAGAGGGGTGGCAGGATCGGTCACACACCCGAAAAGGGATGCCACTGTCCGCCCAACCTCCGGAAATCCTTCTGTTTACGGACGCATCGAAGGAAGGATGGGGGGCGCATCTCCGGGAAAAGACAGCGAAGGGGACTTGGACAGAAAGGGAGAAGTCCCTACACATCAATGTCCTGGAGATGAGAGCGGTCCAGGAAGCCTGCAGACACTTCGAGGAAGACTTGAAAGGGAATTCTGTGGCCCTGATGTCAGACAATGCAACCATGGTAGCATACGTAAAGAAGGAGGGGGGACTGAGATCAAAAGAGTTGTGCGAACTGGCCCTTCAGATCCTGAAATGGGCGGAGAAGGAGGAAATCAATCTGACAGCAAGATTCATTCCGGGGAAGAAGAACGTCCTAGCAGACGGCCTCAGCAGGTCGGGACAAGTAGTAGCGACGGAGTGGTCCCTGCACCCACAAGTGGCAAGCTACATCATTCAGATGTGGGGGTCCCCGGT
The DNA here is from genome assembly GCF_036898095.1 of Palaemon carinicauda. Lineage (NCBI taxonomy): Eukaryota > Metazoa > Arthropoda > Malacostraca > Decapoda > Palaemonidae > Palaemon > Palaemon carinicauda. The sequence goes on along the minus strand of NC_090735.1, from coordinate 87,543,224 downwards.
AATGGTTCTGTTTGCAACAAGGTTGAACGCACAACTCCCTGTATTCTGTTCTCCTGTCCCAGACCCGAAGGCGGCAATGGAAGATGCCTTTCAACACAGATGGGACAGCCTAGACGTGTACGCTTTTCCCCCCTTCTCCCTAATAAGACAAGTCCTCAACAGGGTGAGGGCAGCAACCAACCTAAAGATGACTTTGGTAGCGCCTTGGTGGCCGGAGAGAGAGTGGTTCGCAGACCTAAGGAGTCTCGCCACTCTTCCGCCCTGGCCTCTTCCCGACAAACCAGACCTATTGAGACAACCACATTTTCAGAGGTTTCACGGAAACCCACAAGACCTTCGTCTTCACGCCTGGAGGTTATCCAGCGCCTCCTGAAGAGACAAGGGTACTCCAGCAAGACAGCTAGGAGGATGTCCCTTTACCTGAGAAAATCGTCCACGGCCGTCTACCAATCCAAGTGGACGTTGTTCGTTAAGTGGTGCAAGGACAAGAAGATGGAGCCCTTAGAAGCATCCGTGCCCATTATAGCGGATTTCATGGTCCATCTCAGGGATAAGTTGGCCATGTCAGTCCCTGCGATTAAGGGAGTTCGGGCGGCACTGGGTCAAGTTTTTCTCCTGAAAGGCATAGATCTGGGCTCCTCCAGACATATTTCTATGCTCATCAAGGCTTTCGAGCAATCATGCCCCCCTTCTGCCTTTAGAATCCCGAGTTGGGACCTGGCGAGGGTTCTGGATATGCTCCGGAAACCACCATTCGAACCCTTAAAAGACATTGTAGACAAGAATCTCACGTTCAAGGCAGTCTTCTTGTTAGCGTTAGCCTCAGCTAAGAGGGTGGGCGAGCTACATGGATTGTCGTATGAGGTGGAGCACTCTAGAGGATGGAGGGAGATAACCTTTAAGTTTGTCCCCTCCTTCGTCGCCAAGACGCAGAACCCATCGGTTTGGGATCCGAGGTTTGAGAGCTTTACTATCCCAGCAATCCCAAATGAAGGAAACCAGGAAGACTTGAAATTGTGCCCCGTCAGGGTGATTAGGAAGTATCTTAAAAGAACCTCTTCGTTTCCTGGGGTAAAACGAAAAAGAACATCTCAAAGAATACAGTTTCGTTTTGGCTCGGACAAGTAATTATGCAAGCCTACTCAAAGGTGGGGCTTTCAGCACCAGGGAAACCCAAGGCTCACGATGTTAGAGGCATGAGCACCTCCCTAGCATTTGAGGAGAACATGTCGGTAGCTCAGGTTCTTCAAGCAGGAACTTGGTCCAACCAGTCGACCTTTACCGCTCATTACCTCAAGGAATGTACGAGGAAATCCCTGGATGGGTTTTCGATCGGGCCTGTCATCTCAGCCCTTCATCCGGTTTGACGGCTCAAGCCCCAGGCTCAATCGCGAACCATAAATGATCTAGACACAAGTAGCTTATTTTTCGTTTTCGCCTTATTCTCACTTTTCTCGTACTATCAGTCGTCCTTAGGACTATAGCTCGTTACACAAGTCTCAAGATTCGCCAATATACATCAAGCACAACAAGGAATATTCGGAAGGGTAAGTGTTATATCACACTTAATGAGTCCCTTGTGTAGTTTATCCTACTGTCCATCGGGGTCTAGGTCTAGGGGGCACTCCCACCTCCTAAAGTGTAAGTCTCCAAGAAAGTGTTTCGAGGTAAGTCTCTGTGTCGGAACAAATCACAAATTTTTAGTAATTTGTATTTTTCCTAACATACTTACCGAGAAACACTTTCGAGTTATGGCCCCCCCCCCCCAACCGTCCCCCAGTGCCTCACTGATCTTGAGTATTGTTTCTTACATAAAACTTACTGATGGGATCAGCCTAAACAACACGCGATCTACTCCGGGCATCGCTCTCGGGTCACGTTCTCTCCCGCAAGCAGGTCACTATAGAGAATGGGAGTAGGGTAAACTACACAAAACTCTGGTCGTTTGAGAGGAGATACCAGTAACTCCTAAGAAAGTGTTTCTCGGTAAGTATGTTAGGAAAAATACAAATTACTAAAAATTTGTGATTTTGAGATGATTGCCAAATCATAACGTATCATAATAAATCTTTGGAAACTTCTTTTATAGTTCGACATATGATGAAATTGACTTATGACGCATCTCTCGGTCCCTATCTCTGTCGTAAGTCAGTGACTACCCGTATATATATATATATATATATATATATATATATATATATATATATATATATATATATATATATATATATATATATATATATATATATATATATATATAATATATATATATATATATATATATATATATATATATATATATATATATATATATATATATATATATATATATATATATATATATATATATATATATATATATATATAATATATATATATATATATATATATATATATATATATATATATATATATATATATATATATATATATATATATATATATATACTATATATATATATATATATATATATATATATATATATATATATATATATATATATATATATATATATATATATATATATATATATATATATATATATATATATATATATATATATATATATATATATATATATATATATATATATATATATATATATATATATATATATATTATATATATATATATATATATATATATATATATATATATATATATATATATATATATATATATATATATATATATATATATATATATATATATATATATATATATATATATATATATATATATATATATATATATATATATATATATATATATATATATATATATATATATATATATATATATATATATATATATATATATATATATATATATATATATATATATATATATAATATATATATATATAATATATATATATATATATATATATATATATATATATATATATATATATATATATATATATATATATATATATATATATATTATATATATATATATATATATATATATATATATATATATATATATATATATATATATATATATATATATATATATATATATATATATATATATATATATATATATATATATATTTAATTTATTTATAGATATCTACAAAAACACTCGGCGCGTGCGTGAAAAAAAGGAATTTGAAAGCTAAATATGAATAAATGTTTTTTATCGTAATGACTGTTATGTTTATTATACTAGAATAAGAGGAAAACGAAAGAATTTAATGAGTAAATAAATAAAGTACCCCAATTTAAATCTCTTGGTGGGGTCGGCCGGTAGGTAGGAAGGTGTCGGCCGATCAAAACATCCAGGGGTTAGTTTTAATTGGTTTATTTGGGGACAAAGGCGTGACACTCGGCGAGTGCGAGAAAAAATTAAAAGCTAAATATGAATGAATGATGTTTTTATCGTAATGGCTGTTATGTTTAATAAAGTAGAATGAGTGGAAAACGAAATGAATAAATACACCATGAAATAAGCAAGGCCATACTTGCGTAGGTTATACCTGCGTACCCAAAATACATCGCATTAACATTGGGGAGCCGATGAATGGTAAGTAGAGCAGTTATTACTACGACTACTACTACTACTACCAAGAAAGAGCAAACTGTGAGGAGCTTCCCGTGGCATGGGTCAGAGCAAACGGAACTTTACGACGTAAGCTAAACGATTTCTTTTATTATCACGTGTAATAAGATCTGAGCGATTTATTTTTAAGGTTTTAAACTCGTGTACTACTAGTGATCAATTGAACTGTGATGTTTAAAATCGTTATGAAACAAAAGGGATAATCTAAAATAAAAACATCTTTTATAGTAAGCTGAAAGTAAAGGCCGCATTCTGGTGCATCGTACAGCTTGGTAACACTTTACCAGAATGACCAGATATATATACATATATACATATATATATATATATATATATATATATATATATATATATATATATATATATATATATATATATATATATATATAGAGATAGAGAGAGAGAGAGAGAGAGAGAGAGTGTGTGTACGGTCCCGAATTATACGTGTTCGAATAATGCGATTCCCCATTTATGTGATGGCTATTTTTCAAAAATAAATTTCTGTATCTGGGAAGCTGTTCAAAGTCTGGGAGTCAAGCACTACAAAATGTATCAAATCCATAGTGTTTTCAAGTATATTGGTTGCTCTGAATATAGGGCTTGATAATAAATGTTACCAAACGATATTTACCTTACATCTTATTAACACAATATCATAATAAATAGCCTATTAAAGGATAAAATTCCACATCAACAATGAAACCAACTTCAACTATGCAAGTCCAGCTGACAAAAGGTAAACACAACTGTGGTTACGTTCTCGGCAATCTTATCTTTCTCTAACCTTTCAATAATTTTAATTTTAGTGTTAATATTAATAGTATATTAAAGCATTATTTCTGTTTAGTACAGTATACATAAAAGCTTTATTTTTCCCTGTGGGTGTTCAAGGTTTTCTCACGTAGGCTGGGTTCGTTTATCAGGAGTGAATAGCCTAAACTTCGGTAACGAGTCGACAATATTTTGTCATATTTCAAACAGTATTGTTTTACTTTACAAAGATTTGTTTTGTATTGTACACCTTATAATTATCAAAACTTCTTTCTGAGAGACGAATTGATCGCCACAACTAACTATAGTTTTGTTAATTTCATTAAACTCAGGTTGCCATATGTGAACTAAAATTTTATTTCTTACAGAGAGAGAGAGAGAGAGAGAGAGAGAGAGAGAGAGAGAGAGAGATTTGAGGTTTCCTGGTATCAAACTCTCTCTCTCTCTCTCTCTCTCTCTCTCTCTCTCTCTCTCTCTCTCTCTCTCTGTAAGAAATAAAATCTTAGTTCACATATGGCAACCTAAGTTTAATAATGAAATTAACAAGACTATTATTAGTTGTGGCGACCAATTCTTTGCTTCAGGTAGTACAAGAAACAAAAACATGCCATTCGATTACAACCCAAGACATTCATCACCACTAACCTAGCTAAAAACGTAAACAAACAACCTCAATTATACCAACAGTCTTTCCCATTACAAACAATCATTTCTCTATCCCTCTTTCGGTGGTGCACACCGCGGACACACACACACACAAACACATGCATACCCTCTCTCTCTCTCTCTCTCTCTCTCTCTCTCTCTCTCTCTCTCTCTCTCTCTCTCGCTGGTGTTATACAATACTTACATATAGATGAAGAAACCAAAATAGGTTTTCTTAAAAAGTGTCAATTAAATACGAAACGAAAAAAAAATTACCGTGTATACATCCATTTCAATCGTAGCTTAAAATACGGCATCTGATTTCGTCAACAAACAACTATTTTTTACTTGTTTACTTGTTTTGGGTTTAAATCCAACCCTCCACTGAAGTCGAGTGAACTGCTTCTCGGGCGGGTCCATATCAATCATCTAACGAAACATTTTAATTATAATTTATACAATTCCTTGATTGTAGCATCTTCCAAATCATATGATCTTGTGAAAAGTAATGTCTTTAGTTTCTTCTTATATTCAATTGCTCCCTTTTTGTCCTTCATTTCAGTTGGTAGTTTATTATAATGTCTAGGTGCACAGTAGCTAAAAGCCCTTTCACCAAATTTACTATTTGTTCTTGGTTCAGGTAGTCTGTGTTTGTCACTCATGTGTCTTATGGTAACATTTGTTTCTAGTTCTAGTTTGTTCAGGCATTCTTTTAGATATTTTGATCCAGTATCTTAAACGTTAGTAAGAGTAGCCTGTATTCAATTCTCGCCTTTACCGGCAGTCAGTGTAATTTAATTAGTGTAGGGGTAATTCTATCCCTATTGTGTAGTCCTTTTATTACTCTAGCGGCTCTGTTTTGCACTCTGAATTTTCTTCAGCTGATAATTTGGTAAGCCACAGAACAGTGAGTTGCAGTAATCAATTCTTGAAAATATGTGGTGATTAATGAGTATGGCCATAGATTTTTCATTCAAGTATTTACTAATAAATGCTATGTTTTTAATGTGATAGTTACAATTTCTTACCATATTATATGTTCATTCATTTTCAGTCTATCATCCATGATTACTCCAGGATTTCTGACGGATTTCTTTAGGTCAATGATTGATTGACCTATTTCAATTCTTTGGAAGCATTCGATTCTTTTTATATTATTTTCATTTCAAAAAATAATACAGTACATTCACTTTTATCTTCGTTGAGCTTGAGCTTTTTTGTTAACATCCAAGCCTTGATGTCATTCATTATTTCATGTATCTTTCTTTTAGCTTCACCAACTGATGCTATTGGGAAATAGAATTGTGTATCATCAGCTTATATTTTAAACTTGAACTCTGTGAGTTTCAAGTATATTTGCCAGTTCAATCGTGTAAATTTCAAATAGGAGAGGACCTAGTACACTGCCTTGAGGCACCCCCTTGGTTAGTTTTCTTGTCTCAGATTCAACATTTGATATTACTACTTTAACTTTGCGGTTTTCAAGATAACTCATAAACCAGTCATATGCTCGTTCTACGATGCCCACAGCTTTAAGGTTTTCCATCAGATATGTATGTTCTACAGTATCAAATGCTGCAGTTAGATCCAGAATCACAAGAATGCAACACTTGCCATATGTTATAATTTCTGTTATGTCATTTTTTAATCGCTAACACTGTTGTTTCTGTGGAGTAATTTTCTCTGTATGCAGATTGATCATCAGGTATGGCATTAGATTGTTTCAGATTTTTCCAGGTTTGTTCGTGTAAAGCAGTTTCAATAATTTTCAAAAGTATGACATTTTTTATTGGCCTATATGAACTTGAATTTTTTATATCACCCTTTCTTTTATAGACAGGCTTGATGCATGCAACTTTCTCACAATCAGGGAAAACTGCCTGTGTTAGACTCATATTTACCATGTTTCGGTAGGTCTCTTGTAGTCTGGTGAAATTTTCTGCATCTTTTACATCGTCAATTAGAAATGGGTCATTTCCGCAATAGGTTTTTTTTTCTTTCTTTATTATTCTCATATAATCACTCTGACTTAACTCTTTAAATACCCTTAGCTTGCTTACTCCTGTTGCTGATGTATTCCTTCGTTCTGTTGTGCCGATGTTACGAAAACTGGAGCAGATTTTATTTATTTTTTCTTCAAAATAATCAATAAAATCATTTGCCAGGCATTTAGGATCATTAGTTATGTCAGGCAATACTATTTCTGTCTTTAGACCTAATAGTGTCTTTAGGTTCTTATGTATTTTCCGTGAGTCATTTTCATTGCACACATTTTTATAATAGGCCTTTTTTTTTTTTAACTAAGATAAGGTAATTGTAGCGATTTCTAGCTGATTTGTAAAGTAGCTAGCTTTCATTATTTTTATTTTTTTAACATTTATCCTCCATTTTTCTTTTTCTTTTTTTTCTTCATGTAATTTATTAGCAAACCAATTCAATTTTTCTTTAATTGTGATTTTTTTTTTCCGGGCACCTATTATTATAATTAGTTGCAAGTATTATTTTACTTCTATCAGTATTGCAGTTTACACAGGATTGTCTCTCTACTAGGGTGTGCTTCTCTTCACAGTTACAGACTGTTGTTATCCCTTTTATATCTTCTAGGCTTTGTTCAATGTACTCTTTTGGATCAAAGTTGGTCTTAATTCTGTATGTGATTTCCTTCTGTATTGCATTATTTTTTCTAACATCTATTTCAAAAGACATTAACTTATGCATTGGGGATATAGAGCAGTCAGGTTCAATCTCCATATTTAGTATGATAATGTTTTTATTTACTATAGCTAAATCTAGTATATGATTAGACTGAGTGGTTGGTTCAGACACTATGTTTTCAAGGTCATGGTTGTCAATCAATTCTCTAAATTCATTAACATATGGGTCTACTCTGTTATCAAGAAGTAGGTTGAAATCACCATATATAACTATATTTCCATTGTCGTTCAGTGTATATAGTAAGTTATTAAATTCATCTAGAAACATTCTTTTGCTTTTGCTAGTTGATCTATAGAGTATAACTATTTGTAGATTTACATTGCTAGATAAAATTTTAATATTCATATATTCAAATGAATTAACTATGAGATGATTTCTTACTGAAACTTTATATGATTTCTTAATTAAGATTCCAATGTCACCACCTCCTTTGTCTTCTCTTGGTTCATGATAAAACTTATAAGATTTAGGTGTCATTTCATTTATTTTCGATCTGCCACTCACATTCCCACTCAACCAAGTTTCAGTTCATAAGCAAATATCCAAATCTTGATCACTTATGACTTCCTTAATGATATGAGTTTTATTGCCAATGGATTGTATATATATTAGATTACATGATATTTTCTTAATCGAAGCCATGGTCAGTATTGTTTCTTGCTCTTGTTATTTCTTGTTTATAAACTTTGCTGTTTAGTCTATCATAGGATTTGTGTTTTATGTCATTATAGTTCTTTCTTACACAATTTATGCATTTAACTTCAACAATACTGCAAAGACCCGCTTTATGTTCTCCTGTGCACTTGGGGCACGACTGTTTATTCTTGCAACTCGCTGCACTACGCCCAAAGTCCTGGCATTTGTAACACTGGTAAGGCATGTAATGGTCATAAACATTACATATTCTATATGTGGTACTAAGTTTATCTCCATTTTCATATATTGCTTTACGTATCTTAGGTGTACATTTTATAATATAGTGTTTATGTTTATCCATTCTTGAATTCTCTTGCATTATGATAGTCAGACCATCATTTTCTACAATGTGTCTTTTTAGCCAATGATTCTTAAGCTTCAGACTTTGAATAATATCATCATCATCATCTTCTGGTACATTCATCAAGACCTGAACCAAATGATTGGGCATTGCGACTTCTTCATCCAATAATTTTCTTTGTATGTTTGCTGCAATCTCATTGATCTTATCAGTGCAATTCCTACACTTGTATGAAATATGTTTATTACACAATAGCTTTTTGTGGGTTTGTGATAAATTTTCTTTGTTCTGTAACTGAAATACAAACCACGCTATTTAATATGGGTATTACTTTCGGCGTAGCTGAAATGACGAGCCATTAGAATTTTAACGAGGGTTTACTACCCCATCGCTAGTTAGCGGGGGGTAGGGAGGGGTAGCTTGCTACCCCTCCCCCCTCACACACACCTGTGGGAGCTCACTTTGCTTTTGGCTCGGGTGATGACTGGACGTGTCCGTTCTTACCCTCGCCTATATTGACAGCCATTAATCTTTTTTTTGCTTTTTCTTCTTGGCAGAGTGTTTTGAAGTTGGCTTCTATTATGCGGAAGTGTCCCGGATTACCTGACCGCCCTTGCTGAACCTATATGTCGGTGGTGGACACAGACCCTCACACCTTGTGTCCTTTTTGTAGGGGCCAACAGTGTGAAAGAAATAAAGTGTGTGGTGAGTGTAGGGAGTGGTCTACCTCCCAGTGGGAGAGGTTTACCCGACGCCGGAAGAAGACCAAAAGGGATATTTCTTCTTCAAGGGTTCCCTTGAAGAGAGAAAATCTCAAGGGCTCTTCTTCCGTAGGCCAAACCTCCTCCAAAGCTCCCACTCGATCGGTCTCTCCCGAAAGGCCGTCGAGTGGTAGCGTAGGCCGCAGGTCTGTTAACCGATCTCGGGGTTTAGGAGAGGGAGTTGCCTCCCATAGCGAGGCAGCTCCTCCTCCTCCCCCGGCGGAGGATTTTAATTTTGATAATAATGTGTCTAACAATGATTTATTACAGCTTTGGGCTTCCTTGGTCCTTCAGGGCTCGCCCTCCAAGGTAGCCCTGTTTGACATGATCAGGTTGGGAACAGCTGTCAAACAGTCGCCGGCGGTAGCAGAGGTTGATCCTCTGTCTATTGTCGACATTGTTGTTACAGAGGCTTCTGACGAGTTACGTCAAACCCCTGCTGCGGTTGTTGATGTAGCGGAAGGCTTAGTTCCCCCCTCCAAACATCCTTCAAGGGAGGAGCTAAGTCCAACAGTCTCTCCTGCAGGTGTTTCTCCCCCTCGGGGGAGTGCACTAACAGAGACTCCTCTTCGGAGGACTGCCGATAGTCTGCCTGCTGCCAAAGGTCGTATCAGACGTAAAGCTCGCCCTCCTCTTCACAGTAGAGGTCTTCCTTCACCCCACAAGGGTGTTAGGATGCGCCTCTTCGGTTCTTAGGATGCGCCTCTTCGGGTCTTCATCTTCGCAGTCCCCCGCAGAAGATCCTCCACACCGTGCTCCGACCGTTCCTGCTGCAGATCGTTCGTGATCTCCTCCTCCTGCCAGACCTGCTGACCTGCCGTCACCGTTCCTGGCCGCTGATGCGCTGTGGGTGCCCACGCATCCCGTTATTAAACAGGCACCGGTCCCTTCAGGGCAAAAGGGCCTTTCTCACAATGTGAGTAAGTCCCTTAAGCGCCAGGTATCCCCTGTGCGCCCGTGCGCAATTGCGCGCAAGCCCTCTCCTGCTGCACTCAAAGAGTTCTCCTGTTCCTGAGACAACGCACCAGCGCTCACCTGTCCGCCAGCGCTCACCTGCCCGCCATCGATCTCCTGTTCGCTAGCGATCTTCACCTCGCCAGCGCACATCTGCGCACCCTCATCCTGCTGCGCACCACGCATGCCCACGATCTGCTCGCCAGCGCTCTTCTCCCGTGCGCCAGCGTTCACCTGCGATCCAGTGTTCTCCTGCGCGCCCATGATCTTCGGATCTGGGCGCAGGAGGGAAGATTCCTTCTTCTCCTTCTCGCCAGCGATCTCCTGCGCTACACCTAACACAGACTCGCATTCAGACCCCGCCTGCTCGCCAGCCTTCTCCTACGCGCTGACGAGCACAGTCTCCATCGCGCCCAACTGCGCATTCTCCTGCGCGCCCACGCGCTATTGGTATTTCCCCTACGCATGCGTGCCCAATGCTTTCGCCTTCTAGAGCTCGTCGGGACCCTGCGCGTGAGCAATTGCCTCTGCGCGCGAACGCTTATTCAACCTACTGCGCACACTCCAGAACGCGCCCCTGCGCGCCACCGATCGCCTCCGCGCCCACGCGCTCCATCTCCTGCGCACCATCGCTCACCAACGCGCCCACTCGCTGGCGCACCATCGCTCGCGTGCGCGCCTACGCGCCCTCTCGCCTGCGCGCCATCGCTCGCCGGTACACCATCGCTCACCCACGCGTCCACCCGTGCCCGCACGCGCGCGCGAACGTTCGCCCGCGCGCAAACAAGGCAAGACCTCATCTCGCGAGCGCCAGCACGAGACCTAGCGAGATTCCCAGCGGGATTCACAGCGCGAGCTTACGCGCAAAGCGACAGGAACACGTGCAACCAGGTCTTCATCGTTGTCCCATAGTCGCAGATCCTTTCCTCAGACGAGAAGAACTCCCAGCTCAATCGTGGTTACGTCTCCTCGGTCACCTTTCATCCCTGGCCCGTCTAGTTCCGAATGGTCACCTCAGGATGAGATCCCTACAATGGCGACTCAAGTCTCGGTGGAATCAGGGACACGATTCCCCAGATGTCATGGTCCCTATGGGCCCTTCGGAACGGATGGATCTGCAGTGCTGGGTGACAGACGAGAACCTACGGAAGGGAGCGGATCTTCTCGTCCTCCCCCCAGATTTGATGCTGTTCTTGGACGCCTCAAAGAAAGGGTGGGGGCCCACGTTCTGAACCACAGAACCTCAGGCCTGTGGTCAGAATCAGAAAAGTGCCTCCACATAAACCTGCTAGAAATGAAGGCTGTCTTCCTGGCCCTTCAGCAGTTCCAACAATACCTGGCGGGCCACTCCGTGGTGGTGATGAGCGATAACACCACAGTAGTGGCTTACATCAACAAGCAGGGAGGTACCTTTTCAGAGCAGCTATCCCATCTTGCAGTAGAGATACTGAGATGGACTGAAGCCCACTCGATTCCACTATCAGCTCGCTTCATTCCAGGCAAGAGGAATGTGCTCGCCGACAGTCTGAGCAGGGCATCCCAGATAGTGATTACCGAGTGGTCTTTGGATCGTCTAGTAGCCAACAAAGTCCTGACTTTGTGGGGTTCCCTGACTGTGGATCTGTTCGTGACAGTGTTGAATTTCAAGCTTCCGCTGTACTGCTCCCTAGTCCGGACCCCAAGGCACTCTGGCAAGATGCCTTCCAACAACTGTGGGACAACATCGACGTGTACGCCTTTCCCCCGTTCTCTCTGATGAGAAGGGTACTCAACAAGACCAGAATATCGGTCAACCTTTCAATGACCCTGATAGCTCCGCTATGGCATCACGCAGAGTGGTTTCCGGACCTTCTGCAACTCCTAACGGAACTCCCGAGAGAACTCCCTCCACGACGCGAGCTACTCAACAACCACACGCCAACATCTTTCACAAGGCCGTGGCCTCGCTTTGGCTTCACGCCTGGAGACTATCCAGCACCTCCTCACAGATAGAGGCTTTTCGCAACAAGTTGCGGAAAGGATGTCTGGACACCTGCGAAAGTCATCTGCAGGAGTCTACCAGGCAAAGTGGAGAGCTTTCTGTGGTTGGTGTCGTGGAAGGGGTATCTCTCCACTTGATGCCACTATTCCAGCAATAGCGGAGTTCCTTGTGTATTTACGGGAAGAAATGCGCCTTTCAGTCTCGTCAGTGAAAGGCTACCGCTCAGCCTCAAGTCTTGCCTTCAGACTCAAAGGAATGGACATTTCCTCTTCGCTAGAACTTTCCCTACTCATACAAAGTTATGAACTTACCTGCCCTCAGTCGGAAGTGAGACCTCCTCCATGGAACGTGGTTCGAGTTCTCAGGTCTCTAAAGAGGCCACCCTTCGAACCATTACGCCAGGCTTCTGATCGCCATCTGACTTGGAAGACGGTGTTCCTACTAGCTCTGGCTTCGGCCAAGCGAGTCGATGAACTTCTTGGTCTCTCGTATGACATCGCCCATTCAAGGGGATGGGGGGAGGTAACGTTCAAATTCATCCCTGAGTTTGGTGCCAAGACTCAGAATCCAGGAGTGCCGGACCTTCGGTTCGACTCTTTTCGGATCTCGAGTCTCCGTTCTGTAACAGATGACCCAGACCATCTCCTACTATGCCCAGTAAGGAGTCTGAGGCTCTATCTTAAGAGAACAGCTGCAGTTCATCCCCAGGTGCAAGCACTGTTTGTTAGCACCGAGAGGACAAAGAGAAGGGTCACTAAGAATACCATCTCAGCCTGGATTCGCAGGGTTATCTATCATTCCCTGAATCCCGACCCTTCTCCGTCACGTCGCCCTAGAGCAATGATGTCAGGGGCATAGCTACGTCCCTGGCCTTCAAGAAGAACTACTCAGTGACACAGGTTTTACAAGCAGGGGTATGGAAGCGTCAGATGACCTTCACAGCCCACTACCTGCAAGACGTGACCCACAGGAGGCTTGATACGTTCTCTATCGGCCCTGTGGTGGCTGCACAACAGCTGGTTTAAACCTCAGGCTCCTTAATGGACAAGTAGCAGAGGGTTGAGGGCGTTGTTACCCGGTTTTAGTCTGCATGAATGAAAAGGTATGCCTGGCCCTTATTCTTTTCTTCATTCTCCCTTCTCTTGGGGAAAGTAGCATCCTGGGTTCTCTGCAAAGCTGACCTCAAACCACTGCAGGTAAACCATGTTCCCTTGTGTTCCTAGTATTAAGTTAATACTGTCACG
>NC_090735.1:87437088-87524588 GCF_036898095.1 Palaemon carinicauda | reverse complement strand
ATATATATATATATATATATATATATATATATATATATATATATATATATATATATATATATGTGCGTGTGTGTGTGTATATATACATCTATATATACAGCTCTATATATAAATTACACATAAACACACACACACATATATTATATATATATATATATATATATATATATATATATATATATATATATATATATATATATATATATATATAAATGTATATGATACATATTAACACACACCTATATGTATATGTATATGTTGGTGTGGTACTGTTATAAACACACATTAGAGTTCTATCTCATGTCTCTTGAATGTGATATATATAGTTGTAGACTTGTAGGTTACTTCTTCTGAATAAGTCTATGTAAGTTAACTTTTAAACAGTTTATTAGTAGCTCCATCACAGGAGTATGGATGGTTTAATCGGATGACCATTCTGTATGACAATCGAATAAGAACTGACAAAAATATCAAGTTTGGTGATAACGTTTCATTAGTTATCTCAGCATTTTACATAAATATGATAACAACATTACTACCGAAAGCCATCTTGTTCCGTTGAGACACTCAACTGTTTCTCACGGGATGCTTGTATTGTGTTTACTCTTCATACAAAATGTTACATTGCAAAGGTTTAGCTTCGTCTTGACTAACTTCTCCATTGATCCCTTGGGTCATGGATTTTATTATGTAATCTTTACATATATAGATAGATAGATAGATGAATATGATATATATACATATTTATAAATATATATACTGTATATATATATATATATATATATATATATATATATATATATATATATATATATATATATATATATATATATATATATATATATATATATATATATATATATATGTGTGTGTGTGTGTGTGTGTGTGTGTGGTGTGTATATATATTGATAGATAGATTTGTAAATAGATAGATAGGTGTATTCAATATATATATAAATATATATATTAACATGTGTATATATATATATATATATATATATATATATATATATATATATATATATATATATATATATATTTATATAAACAAGTGAATTTGTATATGTTTATATATATATATATATATATATATATATATATATATAATACAAGTGAATGTTTATATATATATATATATATATATATATATAAATATATATATATATATATATATATATATATATATATATATATATATATATATATATATATATATATATATATATATATATATATATATATATATATATATATATATATATATATATATATATATATTGAATGTTGTGGAGCCACTGTGAGTTACAGACAAATTAGATTAAAAACAAAGTTCAAGAAAACGGGATACGACAGAGACTAATCTGCACTTCAACTTTCTTTTATTTTGACAAAAAGATTATTAATGGTAGCTACGACAAAGTCTTTCTCTTATGTTCTTAAATGACTACTGAATAGTGCTCTCACAACATGTAATATACATTTATGTTAGGGCTGAGACCACAGCCCACGGAGATCAAGTCCAAATTACTCTACTATACAATAAAAACTATAAGTATCAAAGTCTTATCTTTCGAAACCCCGGGCTCATTCGGGAAGGATGACAGACCTTAATTGTGGCTCTCTTCAAACTGTCAAAATGCGTAGTAGGCTATCAAGGCGTGATTCATGGGGTGGGCGCCATATTGTCTTGGGGATCCTAGGTAGGGGTCCGTTCTGTTACCAAGCGGATCTTAGGTCTCCTGGCTGCGGTCTCCCCCCCCCCCCTTGTACCTGCAACGACAAAGTAGGCGACAGAAAAACTAACTCATCATGAAACATGAGCAGTCAACAGACTCTCGACGCCTGTGCCTGCTGACTCTAGGTCTATGACTCGAACGATGGCGGCAGAAAAGGTCATTGAGATGACCCCAACAACTCCCAAACTATGTCATCTGTGACAAATCCCCCCTACCAAGTTACAGTTACTTCCGGAACTGGTTGGCTAAAAAAAAAAAAACAATCACATCAAAGCTTACTTTAAACTCAAACCCCAACATTACTATTCTGCCGCAGCTCACTCTGGGTGCACAAAACCTCAACTTCTCAAAAAAAAACTCAAACAGCAACAAACTACAAAGTCTGAACAAAGCAAGTTCACATATCTCATTACAGTAGTTGTGCTTTTAATCATGAGAAAAATAGGAACTATAATCGTATGAGTAAACATGAGTAAATACCAAGAAATAAAATACTGAAAAAGTTACATATCAGCAATTGGAATCTGAAACAGACTTCCATCATCAAAACAAATCATACAAAAATACTCATCATCAGTGAATGTATTGTAAAGATAACTAAAAAAGAGAACTAATCATCAATCAACACTACACATGTCTGTATTCATGATTATACATATGAACATGTACGATTACTGTATGATTTATCAAAAGTACACATAACAGAGGACAGTGACTGCTAAGTTAAAATTTATACAACAGAAAATAACCTTTGTATTAAAAAATACTTAACTTTTCTAATTCCTACAGTGCATTAGTGGATGCAGTCATCATTCAAAAAGAATTAATGTCCTCATATGTCAGGCCTACACTCTGGCTCATTCATTGGACTCTCAGTCTGAAAGAGATCTAAGATATAGTACAGTGGTACCTCTACATACGAATGTCCCAACATACGAATTTTCCAACATGCGAAGTAAAATTCGACCAAATTTCTGCCTCGACATCCGAAGTGTTGCTCCTACATACGAAGTAAATATTACGCCATTGAGCGTCGAGTGCTCAGTTCTCTGTTCTTGTGTGTATCGTGTGGTTGTCCTCTGTTTGGTCTGTTATTAACAGTGCTTATTTTCTTCCTTTTCTCACATTTCCTTTTTGATTTTACCTATAATCATAGTGCCTAAGAAGCTAAGTTTCAGTACAGGAAGAAGGCAATTCTTTCATCAGAATTGAAGCAAGAAATTATAGAAAAACATGAGAGCAGTGTGCATGTGAGTGATACTGTATGGCTAAACAATATGGCCGGAATAGGCCTATGATCTCGAGGATCATCAAGCTGAAGGCAGCCATTAAAGCAAATAACCATCTAAGGGGATCACCATTATTACAAGACATCGTAGCAATACCCTGGAAGAGATAGAACGCCTTTTGTTGATAGGGATAAAGGACAAAGAGATTGTTATCAACGATCATTTGTGAGAAGGGCCAGCGTGATGAACAGAAAGAAAGAAAAAAGTGAAGCAAAGAAAACCAAGATAGCATTAACAAGCTCTTTTAAATAAGACTTCTCTCTTTTTCTGTTTCTCTCTAAACATAGCATTAACATGTTCTTTAAATAAAATATCTCTCTCTCTCTCGTTCTTCTTCGCTGTTATAGTGTTAGATACGTCTATTATTTTTTTTTCCGAGAGAGAGAGAGATTAAACAAAAATGTGTTTAGAGTACATATGATTTTTAACAGCGTCAATGAGTTGAAAAACAATTAAATGTAACTAAGGAAGTAATAACAGCTAATCTGAATTCCTTTATTAGCTAAAAACAAATATTGATACAAACACACTCGTGTGCGTATGCACAAACACACACACAGGTGCAAGAATTGCTACGCAGCAAGAGAGACGGTCAGGGAGGAGGTAGAGATGGTGACTGCGATAACATACCGTAACTCGTCACTGAAAGTGATGAAAATAAAAAATTAAAAGAAAAAAAATTTAAAAAATATGAAATATAAAAAAAAAAAAAAAAATAAATAAGCTAAGTTAGATTAAAATTTCCGTAGTGTAAGTTACGGTATGTTATCGCAGTCACCATCTCTACCTCCTTGCCGATCGTGTCTCCTCGTGCATGTGTGTGTGTTTGC
Organism: Palaemon carinicauda; assembly: GCF_036898095.1. NCBI lineage: Eukaryota > Metazoa > Arthropoda > Malacostraca > Decapoda > Palaemonidae > Palaemon > Palaemon carinicauda. The sequence continues at coordinate 87,520,733 of NC_090735.1, read as the reverse complement.
GCATACGCACACGAGTGTGTTTGTATCAATATTTGATTTAGTTAATAAAGGAATTCAGATTCGCTGATATTGTTTTTTTAGTTACATTTAACTGTCTTTCAACTCGTTAACGCTGTTAAAAATCATATGTACACAACACATTTTTGTTTAATCTCTCATTTTTGTTTAATCTCTCTCTCTCTCTCTCTCTCTCTCTCTCTCTCTCTCTCTCTCTCTCTCTCTCTCTCTCTCTCTCTCTCAGAAAAAATTAATAGACGTCTCTAACACTAACAGTGAAGAAGAACGAGAGAGAGAGAGAGAGAGTATTTATTTAAAGAACATGTTAACACCATGTCTACCTTCTCGCCGATCGTCCGTCTCCTCCTGGCGTAGCAAATCCTACACCTGCGTTGGCCTGTCACTAAGGTAAAGTGGTAATAAAACACATTTTTTATTTATTATTTCTTTATAATTATCTTTTTTACATGCTTCTTTCATATTATGCAGTTATGTTATTGTTATGTGTAATGATGTGTAGCCATTTATTAAGGATTTATTATGGGTTTTTAGGCTGAGGAACGAATTAAATGAATTACCATGTATTCTTATGGGAAAATTCGTTTCTACATCCGAACATTTTTTACATCCGAAGTCGGTTGTGGAACGAATTAAATTCGTATGTAGAGGTACCACTGTACAGTACTGGTAAAAACAATACATCATACATTCATTAGGTTTGAACCAAACAAATAGCTGCTAGCAAAAAACTCAAATTACCTAAAAGAAAAGTTTCACACAAAAACAATTCCTCGGAAAACCAACATATGTTATTAGTCATAATATTCTCATATAGCTATATCACACTAACAAAGTGTTTACAAACCAAAGTACTATTACATAAAAACAAACATCTGTGTGCACACTAAACCTATAGGCGACACCAACTGGGTCGTTACATCTTCACACCGTGCCTGAGACGGTACGTTCAACGGTACACCTCAGGGCTCATTTGTACACAATGGAGCCCCACCTTGTGTAGCAATGTTCCCTCAACCTTCGCCTGTGTGAGACACCTGGCAGGCGGTCCTCCTTGGAACACTCTTGTGCAAAAAAGCAACAAAATGACACAATGTCAAAATGAATGGTGCCACTGCAACCACTCATCTGAGCTATGCCTATACTTTGCACTAAGTAAGGCATGCCTGGGATCCCCAGATCCCCTTCCCTCCGTGTTCATTGCCTGAACTTAGGCGGAGGTCTTCCTCAAAGCCTATGGCTTAAGGACAACAAAGCAACCTCTCCTAAGAAAGGGTCCGCCAGCATAAAGAATCTGGCCTCCTTTCTTCCCCTCCACCTTGGTCTGGTAGGTCATGAAAATAGTACTAAAACAGAACACCAGTCCAACCAGATGATGAAAAAAGAAAATAATTCCTCAACATCTACAACAGGGATGTCCAAATTCCCAAGTTTCAATCAGCCTCTGCCAACTTACAACAAGGGATATAAAAAAAAAACCCTAAGGACATCTTGACACCCAAGGACAGAAAGTCAGTCTCTCTCTCTCTCTCTCTCTCTCTCTCTCTCTCTCTCTCTCTCTCTCTCTCTCTCTCTCTCTCTCTCATTCAAATTACAATCTGGGCAAACTGCTGACACATTGCTTGCATCACCACAGAAAACAAGCTTTCTGGCAGAAATTTTGCAAGAGACACAACCTACATACATCGCTTCCACAACAGCGACATTCCCATCTTGTGTTGTCTCACTTCCTTTGCTCGAACTCAAATTAAGCCGAATCCAAACTCTGTAAAACAAACAACAGTCATTCTAGGACACTTATTCATCCAAGCTGACCCACATCACGCAAACAAAGGCTCTTGTGTTACCATCACATCATCATTATCTACTTTGCACTTTACAGCCCTAAGCCATGTAGGCCTGGGTCTTCCAATTCTTCTAGTGCCTTGTGGAGCCCGATCAAACGTTCGACGAACCAATCTCTCTAGGGTAGTGCAACCACTCACCACAGAAAACTAATCTGAAACCGAAATTTCCTAACGCAATTACGAATAGGGAAAACCATTCCAGTCAGATCTAAGTTAAACCTCGAACAACAAAAACACAAGGAGAAAAACGTAAATTTACGTTAAAACTGAACGCCACAGAATCTCTTCAAAGTCAAAACTGTTCTCAAATTACGTTAAATCTTATTCAGTACATAACAAATTCCTTATAATCTGTCACTGAGGTTAAAAAAAAAAAAAAATCTTCCTATTCAATTTCCAAAGAAAAAGAAAAAGCTTCAAAGGAAAATCTTTCTTATTTCCCTACCCTTAAGGGACAATCATTAGCCAAAAAAAAAAAAAAAAAAAAAAATGTTCTCTCTCATCTCTTCTCACAAGGGAACAACTCTCACTCAGTCATCTCCACAGTTTTTTTTTCATTCTGCAAACATACTGACGCCGCTCCTGCGCGTGCGCAATCTTGCACTTCTCTCCCTCAGCAGAAAAGGAGCTTAGGCACCGTCTTGACACTCACCAGCTGATCCGTCACCCCCCCCCCCCTCTCTCTCTCTCTCTCTCTCTCTCTCTCTCTCTCTCTCTCTCTCTCTCTCTCTCTCTCTCTCTCTCTCTCTCTCTCTGCGCACATGTACACGAACACAAACATTCCATACAGAGACTGAGATGGGTCAAACTCTTTCTTACTCCCATATTTCAGCGAGTAACTAACTTAAAGCTAAAAACATCAGAAAAAGAAAACAAATAAACATAGCATATAAAAAATACTGAAACTAGAACAAACAAACTGAGCTCAAAACCTTAAAATTATGTCCTTAACTTATGCACAAAACAGGTATTATGGTATAAACAAAAAAAAAAGAAAACAAACCAGTCTCTTTTTGCCTATGAGATAAGTCACTGAGACTTACATAACTCTTAAAAGGCAATTAACTAGCCTCTTATTGGTCTCTAAACATACACAAAGCCACTAAAATACTAGCCTTTATCTCATGGAGTCACCAAATCACTTAATTACAATCAAATCCACTTTTTACGTTATACCTTGACACCAAAACCATATTCTTACCTCTTTAACACAATCTGACATAAAACATAACTTTTTCTTATCAGACATTAATTAACTAACGAAGGCAACGGTATGGCTACTCATTGTCACCTTCTAACCCAAAGTTTGTTTAGTTGAGATAATTCCCTTGATACTCAAAAATAAGGAATTAACCTAAGAACTCATCACATGAATCAGAGTTTATTGCTTGATTAAGTTATTCTTCAAACCACAGGTTAGCCTATCAAGTCTTGCAACTCTAGGCCTACTGTTATAACTATCGTGTCACCAATATCTTGTTTTACAATCATTCCGATTACTGTATTTACTTTACTCTTTGCCACAAACGAACGAAAATTTACGGCAACTTGTTCGCCATTTCTCAAAATGTTCACATTACTTATTTGTTCTCGCGAGTTAACCAGAACTGACAATAACACAAGAACTCAAATTCTCTTCTCTATATCATGTTGTGAATTATTTCCTAAAAACAATCAATTTTCGTTCACTTGTCACGATTTTTCCAAAACACATAACCCTCTACAGAGTTAGAAAACAAAGATTTAATCCTGACCTTAAAACAAAAAGACATTACGTTACTTGTCAAAACCTTAGATTTCTTCTCAATACACAAAAAAAAACTCACTCAAGGTGTGTTCTTTAACAGTGGCTGTGACATCATAATACTTACTCAGGGAATTCACACGTCATCTCATGTGCTTCATTAATCTTCATTCATGTCAGCTGACTTTAATCGGGTACCCTTTAAACCAAAATGCATTCGCGCTCCCTGTTAAATCATTTGACATTACTTAATAATTTGTTAACAATGCTCGGTGTCATCATCCGAACACTGGCAAACAAATCACTTATGACACACTTTGACTAAAAGAAACCAAATGCAAAATTTTTAAATCTCCTTTGTGACATTACTAATTACTTAACAACTGTTAACAACTGAACTCGCTTCTGTTACTACGTTAACAACTCGCCTTCATCAATTAGGATAATCTCAGACGAAAACTTGACAAATAATAGCTTAACTCTTTCTTTTAAAACATCTCATAGCGACCTAAGTATGCTATTGATCGACAACACGGAATATGACGTAAGAACAAATATTGTGACACTAATTTCCCAAATTACCAATGTACCTAATTTACATCTTTTATCTCCATAATTTTATTAAGTACACACTCAAAAGGGACATTACAAAGAACTTCATAACTTACGTCTTAACTCTGAACTTACATGCGTTCTACTTTTCCTCTTTGGAATTAAACAACTTGTTATTGTTAACACAAAGTTATATCAACATGTGACTTTCCTTCTCTTCCAAAAATCACATTTAACATCTTTGACCATAAAGGTCTCAAAAACAAACTTAAAATACTAAAGTCAAAGAAACTATGCAATGAAAACTTATAGTTCATACAGCATAAAGAACAATTTCTCATCTAACCACACAGCAACAAAACCAATCTGATTTTCTTCTTTTTATAAACAGAAAAGTTAATCTTTACTCAAAGCTTTAACACTGAAAACATTTTACTCCACTAGTTACTTTCTTCAATCAAAACTAGTGTTCTTTCATCCAGCTTTAACATTACGTAAAGAATCGGGATGATAGCTTCGTTACTCTACACAAATTTACAAAATCTCAAAACATATTACTTAACCATAAAACTACAGATTTTGTACCATGTTACTTAACTTTTGTGGGGGGTTGATTGCTGTGGGTCGCCTTGGGTGCCTCGTTCTACAGTTGCTGTCTGGGACCTCTTCCACTTTTCGGGATTGTCCTTGCCTTGGTGGGCGTGCCATTTCTACCAATACGCCCACTGCTGCTGCTGCTTGGACGACGAAATCCTCTATGGCAAGGATAATCAAACACACTCCAACTGCTGTTGACAGGGTCCTGGATCGCCATTTCGAACGGCAATTTTCGATGCTGTTGCTCCCGCGACGGGAAACTACACACGGCGACGATTTTAGACGTACATGAGAGGGTACCGTCTTCTCTTTCAATAGGAACATTGTCGTGTCATCCTCTCTAGGACGAATGTATTTCCTTACAGTTTCCTCTCTTGGATGCCATCTGTCTTGGCTCTCTCGACTTGACGTAAGGGCGCTAAGGTCTCCTCCCCACAGGTCCTCCGTGGATGACTGATCCACTAAACTCCTGGTTGCTTACTTCTGGACGGGAACCTGCGTTGTAGGTGTCTTCTCAGATGTGCCCATGACCTGGGTTCCATGATTTCGAGTTTTCTCCTAATTTTCCTAAGGGCATTTCCTCGAATTCTCTGTTTTGCCACGATGATTTTCTGACAATCGTCCAACATTGCTCCGTCGTCGCTACTTCCAAAGAACTCAAAAATGTTTCATATTGGCTGTATCGTCCATTCGCTCCGGCCCGGGGTTCGAACCCATCTTCTAGTGAAGGGCTGTTTTGGTATTCTCCCTGCTGTCCTAGTCTCTACGCCCATCGATGTTCCACTGTGTACAGGTTCTCCTTGTGTCCTTACGAAATGCCGTAGGCCTCAGACGGTCTCGTCGATTTCACTGTACAAATCTTCAAGTCCCTGTACACTCATGTTGTAATTTATTTTTTTCACTAAATTATTGAAGTAATCCCACCTCAAAGCCACCACAATTTGTCAAGTTACAGACAAATTAAATTAAAAACAAAGTTCAAGAAAACGGGATACGACAGAGACTAATCTGCACACCAACTTTCTTGTATTTTGACAAAAAGATTATTACAACTTTCCTATGAGCACTGGATATAATTTTCCAAAGTCAATTTATCAATGGTAGCTTCGACAAAGTCTTTCTCTTACGTTCTTAAATGACTACTGAATAGTGCTCTCACAGCATGTAATATACATTTATGTTAGGGCTGAGACCAAGTCCAAATTACTCTACTATACAATGAAAACTATAAGTATCAAAGTCTCGGGCACAATCGTGAAGGATGTCAGTCCTTAATCGTGGCTCTCTTCAAACTGTCAAAAAGCGTAGTAGGCTATCAAGGCGTGATTCATGGGCGTCATGGGGTGGGCGCCATCTTGCCTTGGGGATCCTAGGTAGGGGTTCGTTCTGTTATCAAGGGGAGGTCTCTTGGCTGCGGCTTCCCTTGTACCTGCAACAACAAAGTAGGCGACAGAAAACTAACTCTTCAAACACGAGCAGTCAACAGACACTCGACGCCAGGGCGTGCTGACTCTAGGTCTATGACTCAAACGATGATGGCAGAAAAGGTCATTGAGATGACCCCAACAACTCCCAACTATGTTATCTGTGATAACGGTCCTTAACCTACTTACAACCATACGTTGAGTTTTGTTAGAACTACACTTTATACCCCATAATTTGTACCATGTACTAATTTTATCTAGATCTCTATGAAGGGATTCAGCAACCCCAGATCTACATTAAGGAGATGGTATTGATACAAAGAGAGTAGCATCATCTGCATATGCAACAAGCTTGTTTCTTAGACCAAACCACATCTCATGCGTATATAGTATTGAAATTAATAGGCCAAGAACACTACCCTGAGAAACACAAGATATCACATTCCTATACTCACTATGGTGCCCATCAACAACTCCTCTTTGCGATCTATTATTTGAAAATTCAATATTGATACTAAGAAGCGACCCACCTACTCATAACTGTTTAGGTTTGAAAACAGGGGCCTCATGATCAACACAGTCAAAGGCAGCACTAAAATCAAGGCAAATCATATGAACTCCCTGACCACAATCAAGGGATTTCTGTACAGCATTGGAGATTGTAAGAAGGGCATCACATGCATCAAGACCTTTACGAAAACCAAGTTGCAAGATAGGGGATATATGATTACCTTCAGCAAACCTATTAGTTAATATATATATTTGCAAATGAACGAAATATCGTGGTCAAATAGAAATAAATTTCTACCTCATACTTGGGATGGAACTGTAGCTCCTTCAAGTAAAAGGCCAGGTAGACTTCCATACATTTTATATATATATATATATATATATATATATATATATATATATATATATATATATATATATATATATATATATATATATATATATATATATATATATATATATACACACACATTATATATATATATATATATATATATATATATATATATATATATATATATATATATATATATATATATATATATATATATATATATATATATAAAAACAAACACATACATATATATATATATTATATATATACATATATATACACATAAATACTTATATTTATTTATATACAGACATACATATACAGTATAAACATATATATATATATATATATATATATATATATATATATATATATATATATATATATATATATGTATATATATATATATATATATATATATATATATATATATTATATATATATATTATATATATGTATATATATATATATATATATATATATGTATATATATACAGTATATATATATATATATATATATATATATATATATATATATATATATATATATATATATATATATATATATATATATATATATATATATACACACACACACATGTTTTGTATGTTGCGTTTATGGATCTGGAGAAAGCGTATGATAGAGTTGATAGGGAAGCAATGTGGAATGTGATGAGGTTATATGGAGTTGGTGGAAGGTTGTTGCAAGCAGTGAAAAGTTTCTACAAAGGTAGTAAAGCATGTGTTAGGATAGGAAATGAAGTGAGTGATTGGTTTCCGGTGAGAGTGGGGCTGAGACAGCGATGTGTGATGTCACCGTGGTTGTTTAACTTGTATGTTGATGGAGTGGTGAGAGAGGTGAATGCTCGAGTGCTTGGACGAGGATTAAAACTGGTAGACGAGAATGACCATGAATGGGAGTAAATCAATTGTTGTTTGCGGAGGATACTGTACTGGTTGTAGACACAAAAGAGAAGCTTGGCTGATTAGTGACAGAATTTGGAAGAGTGTGTGAGAGAAGGAAGTTGAGAGTTAATGTGGGTAAGAGTAAGGTTATGAGATATACGAGAAGGGAAGGTGGTGCAAGGTTGAATGTCATGTTGAATGGAGAGTTACTTGAGGAGGTGGATCAGTTTAAGTACTTGGGGTCTGTTGTTGCAGAAAATGGAGGAGTGGAAGCAGATGTACGTCAGAGAGTGAATGAAGGTTGCTAAGTATTGGGGGCAGTCAAGGGAGTAGTAAAAAATAGAGGGTTGGGCATGAATGTAAAGAGAGTTCTATATGGGGTAGTGATTGTACCAAATGTGATGTATGGATCGGAGTTGTGGGGAATGAAAGTGACGGGGAGACAGAAATTGATTGTGTTTGAGATTAAGTGTCTAAGGAGTATGGCTGGTGTATCTCGAGTAGATAGGGTTAGAAATGAAGTGGTGAGAGTGAGAACGGGTGTAAGAAATGAGTTAACAGCTAGAGTGGATATGAATGTGTTGAGGTGGTTTGGCCATGTTGAGAGAATGGAAAATGGCTGTCTGCTAAAGAAGGTGATGAATGCAAGAGTTGATGGGAGAAGTACAAGAGGAAGGCCAAGGTTTGGGTGGATGGATGGAGTGAAGAAAACTCTGGGTGATAGGAGAATGGATGTGAGAGAGGCAAAAGAGCGTGCTAGAAATAGGAATGAATGGCGAGCGATTGTGACGCAGTTCCGGTAGGCCCTGCTGCTGCCTCCTGATGCCTTAGATGACCGCGGAGGTAGCAGCAGTAGGGGATTCAGCATTATGAAGCTTCATCTGTTGTGGGTAATGTGGGAGGGTGGTCTGTGGCACCCTAGCAGTACCAGCTGAACTCGGTTGAGTCCCTTGTTAGGCTGGAGGAACGTGGAGAGTAGAGGTCCCGTTTTTTGTTTTTGTTTCATTTGTTGATGTCGGCTACCCCCCCAAAATGGGGGGAAGTGCCTTGGTATATATATGTATGTATGTATATATATATATATATATATATATATATATATGTGTGTGTGTGTATTACACATACATATATATACATGTATTCATATATATGTATAAATTATATACATATATATAGATATACAGTATGTAAATATATAATTATATATATATGTATAAATGTATTTATATATATACATATATATATATATATATATATATATATATATATATATATATATATATATATATATACTGTATATATACTGTATATATATATATATATATATATATATATATATATATATATATATATATATATATACTGTACAGTATATAAGTATATATATATACATTTATATGTATACATTATATGTATACATTATATGTAAACATATATTTATATATACATGTATATATATGTATATATATACATATAAATATTTGGTGTGCAGCAGGGTCCAAAAAACATCAGTTAACAGGCCATAATTTATTTAGAGATGTTTCGAACATTGCAATGTTCATTATCAATCTGTAAAAGATATAAATATAAAATTCTTAAAATTTGTCCAATTTAAAACAAAATAGTAAAAGAGTATTAAAACATTATTGATTTTTTAACAGAAAATCGTAAAAAACTAAAACAGTAAAACACAAGAGAACCAGTGCTCACCAGACCATCCATAGGAAAAGGTGAAGAACGAATGAGTAAAAATTGTTACCCACCTAAGACTTCAGTTATGCTAAGAAAAGAGGAGAGGCAGAGATATTAGAGTTTAAAGAAGGAACAAGCCGTTTGATATATAATGACTCAAGGGTAGTTAGAAATTCGCTATGTTTTGTCCCACCAATAATTGAAAAGTGTTTTTTGTTTACTTGGATTTTGCAAATGGTAGCATGATTCCTTATATTATAAAATTCTGGGTTACCAAGTCTCTGACCCGTTCTATAGTTGTATCCCATATGGCTACAGTATCTCACCTGTAACAACCTTCGGCAAGATCCAACATAGATACCGGGACATCCCGGGCACTTGAATTTATAAATGATGTTGGACCTCATGAAGGTCTGCAGTTTGTCTTTGTAGCCAAAAAATACATTAATTTTGAGTGGATTGATTGGGATTAGTTTGATGTTGAGGCAGTCGAAGTCTTTTTCTATTATTTTCTTAAGTTTGATGGAAAACTTGTTGTCAGATAAGTAAGGAATTGTAGCGAAAATATTTTTCTTTTTGTCATTATACGATGATACTGTTGTGGAGGAATGTCGTAAGAGGAGCTTGATTATAACCTTATGAACCATACTTTCAGGGTAAGAGTTTTGCTTGAAAAAATTAACCAAAAATAAAATCTCTTTATGAGAGAGAGAGAGAGAGAGAGAGAGAGAGAGAGAGAGAGAGAGAGAGAGAGAGAGAGAGAGAGAGAGAGCGCTAAAAACTAAAATATCGTGCCTCGGGAACAATAATGAAACTCTGCTTAACGTTATGCGATTCAATTTGCAGTACAAGTAAATAAAATATGAGAGGAGCATTTCAAATAAAACTGTTGGAATTAATATGCTGATTGGGAAATGATAGATCAAGTATTAATTGTTTCTTTTAGTAAATATGAAATATCCTTTGATCTGAAAATTGAGGTTGACAACGGACTACGCTGGTTTGATCAGCTGATTTGAATGTAAACAATGCTTAAGATTATAATTCCCTATATTTTCCTATTATAATTATGTATACAGTCAAGGGAAACACTAGGGAGAGAGAAGAACGAAACATTATGACAAAGAGACGAGACAGGGGGTTGTAGTCAAGATCCTTCTCGTTGCACATTTCCTCCGCCACATCTACGCTAATTCAAATAAATTAGCGAAATCAGTGAGTTTGGGAAATGCTAGGCGAAGGAATGAAAAATCTGAGTGGGAATATGTGGAATGAGGGATAAGGAAGATATTAAGGCTTTGAAGAGGAAACTGAAGACTTTCTTGTTCTCTCAAGTGCTTTGATGATGTGGACTTGACAATAAACGAGCAATATGCAGTGTGAAATGGTGAATGCCTTGGAATGAACATAATAAAATGACTGTGAAGGTTTTGTTAAGAGTAGGGTTTCCCTGCTGTTTAGGACCAGAAAAAAGAGCCCAACATAAAGTAAGTAGTATTTCGCAATGCAACATAAATTAAGTTAAGTAGTATTTCACAACATTACTGGAATTCTTTTGGTCAGAATAGAATGAAGGAAATAAATGCTATACCTCCATGGAAATATGGTAATTTGCTGAGAAGGTGGGAAAATGCCCTCTGTTGTCCTAAAATTGGCCACATATGTTCAACTCGCTTGTTCCTGATGAGTGGCAGGTGCCAACCATTTTGTGGTGATGGCTTGGTTCCTCTGACTGTTAGGTATTTACTTATTGGATGTCTCACTCTTGTGGATATTCAAGAACGATTCCTCTCTGAAGCTTGTAATGAGGATGGCAGGTACATTCTCATCAAGATTCTTGGAGGCAGCATTAATGATGCCAGTGGCTTTTTTAGATTCAGATTAGAAGTTGCCTTCTTAGTAATTTTAAAATGAGATATTAAATTTTTTATCATTTATTTATTAATTTTTCTTTGTTATTCATTATTTATTAATTGTATATTAAGCATACTCCAATTGGTATCAATGACCATTTATGTTATGATGCCAAATAATTACCAATCATTCATTCATTCATCTCGCTTCGATAGAACGCCTGGTTCCTGGGGTATGTGGGACTCCATACGAGAAACCTGCAAGGAGATCTTAAACGTCTTGGTCTCAACATTGGGACGATCCCCAGAGGTTGATCCAGGTAGGACAACACTCAAGGAAAGACCTTTCTGGTGGTTTAACCAATCTAACCTCAAGAACAGGTCTCCTATGGCAGTAGCTCCCTGAGTTCAGGCTCTTCACAGACACTTCCACCGAAAGTTGGGGCCTCACCTCAACCAAAGGTTAGTGTCAGGAGAGTGGCCTGAGCTAGGTTGGCTACAGCACATCAATTTTGTATACATGAAGATGGTGACATTAGCAGTGCAACATTTTCGACATCTGCGCCAGGGACACTCAGTGGTGGCGATGAGCGACAACACCACTAAGGTGTCCAACATCTGCAAGAAAGGAGGTACAGTTTCCCATCAGTTTTGCCAGCAGGTATTAGAGAGACTGCAGTCGGCAGAGGACATTAGTATCTTTCTCAGCCCATTTCCTCCTGGGCTGAAGAAACATCTTGGCAGATCAACTGAGTAAGAGACTCATATCATTGGTGGAGAAAAGTCTTTGAGTCCTCAGATAGTGACTAAAGTTATGACTTTGTGGGGTTCCCCAAGCATCGATCTGTTCACCACCTCACTCAACACAAAGCTACCAATATACTGCTCCCCAGTCCCAGACCCTGCAGCGGCATTCAAAGACGCCTTCCAACATACATGGTAGGGGCTAGACGCCTACATTTTTCACCCTTCTGCAGCCTCGCGCTAGGATTTTTCACAAAACAGCACATTCCCTGCATCTTCATGCTTGGAGATTATCTAGCATCCAAGTTCTGAGAGAGGTTTTTCTTCAGAAACTGCTTGACAGCTTTCTGAATACCTCCGAAAATCCTCAGCATTAGTTTACCAGTTCAAATAGGCTGTCTTTTGTGGTTGGTTCTATGGGAGGAGTATCCTTCCACTCAGACACTCTACCTGTGATAGCGGGCTTCTTGTTTTACTTGCGCAAGGAGAGAAACTTCAACGTTACTGCGGGGAAAGGCTACCGCTCAGCCTTGAGCCAAGTCTTTAGACTTAAATTAGTAGGTGCTTCTTTGGAGAAGAGATTTTCTTACTCATACATAGCTTTGAGCAGTCTTGCCCTTTAGTCGAGGTTAGCCCACCAACTTAGAATATCCTCAAAAGTTCAAAGTTTTTTTAATAGGTCCCCATACGAACCTGTCACACGATGGATAGAGACCTTAGCCTATTGATTGTATTCCTTCTCCCCTTGTCTTCTGCCAAGCTGGTAAGTAAACTGCACAGGCTATCTTATGACATAACCCATTTAAGGGGGTGGAGGAAGGTCTCTCTGGGCTCTGTCCCTGAGTTTATTGAAAAGAAAAAATAAAACAATCCTGCATCTTTGAACCCAAGGTTTGTTCTTTTCATATTCCTAGTCATAGGATGGTAACTGATGATTCTGATCAGTTCCCACTCTGTCCTGTTAGGGCATCAAGGAGCTATCTTAAACACACCAGGGTTACCAGACCTCACCTGTAGAACCTGTTCCCAAGCACAGGGAAAACCATGAGTCTGGAAGACAGACCACCTTCGCAGCCCATTATTACTTGAGAGATGCAACTCACAGGACCATGGACACCTTTACTCTAGGCTCTGTTGTAGATGCTCAGTAGGTGGCTTAGCTTCCCTAGCTCTTTAGCAGGACCAGTATCTTCAGATTGAACGGTGAGGCTACATTTTAGTCTGGAATGAAAGTGAAGTGTGGCTTGCTTTTTTTTTCCTTTCTATCTTCCCCTTTTTTGGGGGTTCAGCATTGCAACTCTCACTTGTTTTCAGCTACAGTGTGCTATAAGCAGCCTTGAGTCTGCTCATCACATTTTTTATCAGGAAATGTTATAAACCAAGCAAACTTACTACTTGTGTATTAGCAAAACAGTTTAACTCTTAAGTTCAGCACAGCAAAATAGTTTTATCTTTCCTTATCTTACTAGCACAGACTGTGATTACTATCAGCTAGCTCAAAGGGCACAAGGTGTGGAAACTCGGGCTGTTGCATCTAATCCTAAGCCTGAGATTCCCAGATTAGTGTCCAGCCAGTTTGAATAGGGACGTCCTCCCTCGTAAGGATCATCATCTTCCCCACCTTATGCTTAAATCAAGGGGTTGGTTGCCTGATGAGCCCTCTCCCATGCCTTCTATCAAAGGCATCCTCTTCTTCCAAACCTCTTCTCACCGTATATGACCATCTAATTTTTTGCCTCCCTCTAGATCTTCCCCAAAGAGGTTCCTTCCAATCCTTCAATCCCTCACCACCATCCAACTTCAACACATGCCCACACCATCTCAGTCGTGACACTCTTATCACTTCTGTAATCTTTACTCACGTGCCATTTATTTTATTTTATTAGTTTCCAATTTTTCAGACAATGATATCCCCATAATCCACCTTAGCATTTTCATTTCTGTTCTCTCGAGCTTTGATTCCTCATTTCATCTTAAAGCCCATGTTCCAGATCCATACATTAACACTGGTGTTATTACTGTGCTATAGATCTTAACTTATAGCTTGGTTGGTATTTTCAAATCACATACCACTTCTGCTACCTCCCTCCACACTTTAATATAAGTATTTGTGTAGGAACAACTGACATTTTAAAAGTACAACCTGAGTTCTTTACTCAAACTTTCCCGCCATCACCGCCCCAATAAGTCCCAGAAGCAATTAAATTGAGGTTAGAGTGAACTGGATGCCACCCTGAGGGCTGTTATTTTATTTGTTAAGTAAAGGACTCATGTTTGTATACAATATTTAAGAAAAATACAAATTACCTTCAAGTTTGCCCTAATTCTTTCTTTTTCTTTCCCTTTGTTCTTCGACAAAGGTTTGGGTCACATGTTAAATGCTTCTTCCATAGCACCTGTTTCTCAAATTAGACTTGCTGTGCAAATTTTTATTCATCACATACCAACTCGTAGTCCGTAGAACTAGAATCTCCCATCAGAACTACTGATGCATTTCACGGTTCCTGGACTTTCTTTACTGAACCAAGCTCAGTAGCATAACTTTTATGTGCCTATATTGTTTATGTACCATACTGCACATCTACCCTATTGAACTTTCTGTTTTTGTTCAGGTTCATCAAGTTCCTCTGGCACGTTGAATTTGTTGATCAGTTGGACGCTTTCAAAGATTCACATTCGACAAATGTTTTTTTGAATTTTTTTTTTTTTTTTCAGGCTGTGAAACCAGTCGATTTATAGTTAATAAATTAGTATTTTCTGATATGAAAATAATTGATTTTAGTATGAAAGTAGATGATGATGAATGGAGAAGTATATGATTAAAAGCTCAAGATATAGACGACTGGCGAAATCTAACCAAGGTCCTTTGCATCAATAGGTGTAGTAGGAGATGATGATGATGTCATTATGTTGGATAATTAAAGGAAAGGATACACAGCAATAATTACCAATACCCTAATCCTTAGTTGACTTTGTGACATTTTCGTTTTGTTGGTTTTAGGAGACAAATATTCTTCTCTAATGGTTGCAATGTATGATTTTGAACAAACATATCTGTTCATTAGCTAGGTATGTTGGTATTCATCCCTCTTTCAAAGATTATATGTATGCATTGTCATTTTGCTTCGTTTTTCCGAGATTACCGACGTGTGATATCAATTGTGAATTTTAATTAAAGTTTAATACTGTAGTGATTTAAGAAGTATTGCTTTATCAGGTTTCTTTCTGGTATGGCTTTAGTTGCATGAACAAAGGAATAATAACTTATCACCAGAACTCTTATTATTAAAGCAATTCCTAACTACTTATCTTGAGAGTTGTACAAGTTGAATAGATAAATATGCTTAGTTTGTCATGTTTTTTTATAATCTTGTGAGATTAGTGTTGCAGAAGTTATAATTTTTTATTATGATTTGGATTTTCTTATGTGTATTTGTGTTTTATTCATGTGTGTTTTTTACAGCTAGCTTTAGACTATCCACACACCTTGGAAGAAGTACAGAAGAGCATTAAGACTAGATTACGAGCAGAATCAGCTCCGGTGGTAGATTATCTGATATCTCGGTCAGTAGCAGGCACTACTCATGAAGACCTCATCGAAGGAGTTACGTTACTTTCCAAAGGGTCTATCAAGGCTAAGTTCTTCCATATGTTTCCTAAACGGGCAGTGCAACTTTCTCGCTGGCTTGCTCAGTGGATAGGGAGAGGTAATTTTGAAAGTCTAATTTTGAGTTGTAATAAGTTAAGATGATTGAAAGTGACCTTATTTAATCATAGCTCTATCATTTGTGAATAGCCCTTTCATGTTCTTAGAAACTTTCCAGACACCTGTTTTTCAAACTCATAACAAAAAAAGAAGACAGCTAATAATACTTCACATGTGAGAAGATCCCATAGCGTCTGACAGATGTAAATGATATTATTTGTATGTACTGAAGTGTCAACTGTGTCAAAAAGTCCACAGACTGTTCTTAAATGTGTTCCTTGCTAGTTTTTTTTTTTATATTTTACACTTGCAATCAGCTGATTAGCATTTGTTCTTACTGATTTACAAATCTCCCCCCCCCCTTTAAAATAGGGATGTCTTCATTGGAGCAAGAATGGCCATTTAAATAGTTAAAAATGTAATTAATGACA
The DNA here is from genome assembly GCF_036898095.1 of Palaemon carinicauda. NCBI lineage: Eukaryota > Metazoa > Arthropoda > Malacostraca > Decapoda > Palaemonidae > Palaemon > Palaemon carinicauda. The sequence goes on along the minus strand of NC_090735.1, from coordinate 87,504,378 downwards.
GGCGGTAAGTCCAGGCAAGTGGCCCTTCCCACTCTTCTGTCAGACTTTACTTTTGTCTTCAGCCACGACGACTATGCTACTGTTCCGTCCTATCCAAGATTGTTTAATCTTTTTCTGATTATTTCTAGTTGTTCCTACATGTAATACAAACCTTTGACCTTTAATAGGAGTGTAACTTCAGCAAAGCTGGAAGGGCTGTATAAACTTTTAATGAGGTACTGTAGTAGTAGTAGTAGTAGCTGGTGGATGGGAGACATGCCCTGTTCACCCATCAGGTAGAGTAACCATCCCTTTGACTCGTCACCAGAGAATATAGATGTACTTCTTGACGTTGTTATCTGGCTGTTTTAGTCTTCTGCTTTCCTCTCAGATTGAATAAATGGTTTAACAGAGTTGTGTTTGAGGGATATTAATGGAAGAAATCTAGGATACTGTATGTCGTGTTTTAATCAACTGTAATTGTGTTGGTTTTCTCTGCTACTGCTATTATCCAACATCTTCCTGTCAGGCCTGCTGCTGTTCTATTACTCGTGTGTTGCCATATATTATCAGCGATAAAGTGAACCTAAGGGAGTTGGTTTTCCTTGGATAGGGCTAGTGCCCCTTCGGAATAAGATATAATAAGTGTTAATGATGGTATATGGGAGCATGGTTTTTGTTTAGTACATTGTATATAAAAGCTTTATTTTTTCCCTGTGGGTGTTCAAGATTTTCACACGTAGTGATTAGCCTAACTTTCAGTAACGAGTCGGCAATATTTTCTGTCATATATTTTAAACAGTATAGATTTGCATTACAAAGATTTCTTTTGTATAGTACACGGTATATAAAACTCTCTCTCTCTCTCTCTCTCTCTCTCTCTCTCTCTCTCTCTCTCTCTCTCTCTCTCTCTCTCTCTCTCTCTCTCTCTCTCTCTTTGTGGGTAACAAATAAAATCTTAGTTCACATTCGGTAACCTGAGTTTAAGAATGAAATTAACATGACTATTGCTAGTTGTGGTGAGCAATTCCTCGTTTCAGGTGGTACAAGAAACAAAAACATGGCATTTAATTAAAACAACTGATCTCTCTCTCTCTCTCTCTCTCTCTCTCTCTCTCTCTCTCTCTCTCTCTCTCCTCTCTCTCTCTCTCTCTCTCTCATGTTATACAATACTTAGGCTACATATAGATGAAGAAACCAAGATTAAAAGTGTCAATTGAATACGACACAAAAGAAAAATTTATACCGTGTATAAATAATTTTTAATCGTTGCTTGAAATACATCATTCGATTTCATCAGCAAACCACTATTTTTTACAAAATATAATTTTTTTTCTAGAAAATTGCTACTATTTAAATAGTTAATTGTGCTTTAAGAAAACATTTATGTACTTTAGTTAAAAATTCCATGGGTGTTTTAACAGTTGAGTGTTGCTGACTTCTTTTTTTTTACTTTTGACTGTGATCAGATCAGCTCATGTCTAGCTGTCGCTCTCAAAAATGTGTGTGTACGAATACAGTTACAAAGTGTTGTTAATACTATTTCTTAACTTATTCAAAACATCTATACAGTTATTATTACAAGCACCAATATGTTATAACATATTTTTCGTTTAGTACATTTAAAACTATCATCTCTCTCTCTCTCTCTCTCACTCTCTCTCTCTCTCTCTCTCTCTCTCTCTCTCTCTCTCTCTCTCTCTCTCTCTCTCTCTCTCTCAAACAAATGAAATCTTTATTCTTCACAAAGTAACCCAATTGTTTGATGACTTTAAAAGCTGGCCTAGTACTTCCTTCTCTTTTTTTGTAGATGGTTGCATAATTGAAGTGGGTACAAGTTGACTTATCACTGAAGTTTCGAATAGTATTTTGGATATGGAATGGACAATTATCCTTCATAACAGTTTAGAATTATCGTAAATTATCATAATACCATTAATGGCATTTTGCTATTGTTGATTAAACGCAAACAAAATGATTTTCCTGTTTTGCTATGTATTTAGGAATTTATATGGATATGGTAAGTTAAATATTTGTATTAACATATCCACTAAAAGCTCTTAATATCATCAGTTACCCCTTGATCGTTTGTGGTTAATGCGTTCGTTTGTTCATTATCATCGACGATGGAGCATACAGTAAACAAACTGAAGGTTTCGGTCTTAGGGTCCGTGCTTAGGATAAAAATGATATAAGTTGCATTAATTTCATTTATTTTGATTTTCTAAGAAAAATTAAGTAACACAACATTAGTAATAACACAATCATCATATAATCAATACTTGGTAAATAACCTAAACACAGATGTGTAAATGCGTTCGTTTCTTTGTTATGATCACAGGTGAACGTAAACAAAACCATGGTTTCTGTTTTTTATTGTGCTTTTTGGCATGTTTAGTAAACGCATGATATAAAATCGCCTTTTCGTTAATTTTGGATTTTTAATGATACAACAAAAGCTAGTCTTTACAATGATGGTTTTGCTATTCATCAGTTGTCTTATACAATAGATATGACTTGAACTTATTAAAATTCGTCCTAATTTTAGGTCTTGTTAAAAGCAGAAATATATGGTATTTACGCTCATCCTGGTTGTAATTTTTACCTTTTTCAAGTTATTAAAACTTTGAACCATTTTAAATGTTTATTTAATAATAAGATCAATTTGATATTAGAATAAACCAGTATAGGACATAGAAAGTATTAAAAATGGGTAGTATACATGTTTGAATAGGCAATTTCCTTTTTGACATAGCCCTAATGGAATTATTCCTGTTATGTTTCGAAATATTTGATTTTCCATTTATGCAGGGCCTTTGATCGATCAAATTCTCACATAATTCGGGACCCTACTGTACCAGATCCAACTAGAAATTTGAAAAGTCTCCATTAAGAAAATAAATTCCTATTGGTTGTAGCTATGATACAATTCATGAAGCCTTTTATAGATTTGGGGCAATCAAAGAAATTTTCTTGGAAGTTAACAGTAGTAAGAACCTTTGGGAAGCTAATGTATTATTTTCTAGTTTTGAGATTGCTTTAGAAGCAAACAAAAAATGGGCAACATAAGAATTGATAATTTTTTGAGATCTGGGGTTCTATATAATTAAATACCAAGAAACTTGGATGCATATAAACCAGAAGAATATAAAAAAAGTGATAAAGCATAGACTTCTAGAAGTAAGAACCCCCAGGCCTCCAACATGGATAATTGCATCATGGGAGATTGATAATTACAATTATTACATGATGAGCAAATTTTTAAAAAAAGTTGGTTTATTTGAAAGTAAGGATATTAGTAAATACGGTAAGCAATCTGTTTTGATCAATGCTAAATCAGATACTGAAGCTCACATGCTTTGTGGCACGAGGATTGAAGACACAGATCATATTAAAGATATTAAGCCACACTTGAGCTTCAGTTACAGTAAAGGAGTAGTCCTCGATAGTGACCTATACGATTTTTCTGAACCAGAAATTCTGAACCTGTGCCCTTCTAATGTTTGGAAAGTAAGAAAGATCCCCAAAACAATCATGATAGTCTTAACATTTGAAACCCCAGTTATACCTGATCTTGTAAATATTTAGAATGGAAGAGTACGTGTTCAAGAATATAAACCTGGGCCTTTACAATGCTTTGATTGTTTCAAATATGGTCATCCATTTCGGTACTGCAATAATACAATGGTCTTCGTTAATTTTCATCGTTAGAACATGGGGAATGTAGCAGAGATACAACCTGTGCAAACTATTAAGAACACCATAAATCAAATGATGAAAGTTGTAGAGAATAGAAGAAAGAAGAAGCTGCCATCTTGAAAGCAAATGCTGAACATATTTGTGTACGCCATGCAAAGAATTTACTTAATCGGCAACTTAATTTTGCTCAAGCTGTTAAGGTGCCACGAAAAAATAATCCACTATCTCTTACTACCACAGGGGGACCAGTGGTAGCACCTGCCTCGTTGGGTGCATCTCCCTTAGCGGTAGGGGCCCAGCCATCTTGGTCCAGTGCTTGACCTGTTGAAGCCAGAGCACAAACCTCCTGAGAAATCAAGATGGCTTCCACCACCTCAAAAATACCATCACAAACAGAACCCCTTTCAGGTACATCTCCCTTAGAGGTGGTAGCTCAGCCTTTTAGGTCAAGTGCTCGACCTGATGAAGTCTGAGCACAATCCTCGTAGGAAGGCAATATGGCCCCCTTTTTCTTAAAAGTTTTGTCTCAGGCAGGAGCACTATCTTACTTGATGGAGATTGGAAAACAAGGGCTTCCAAAGAGGAAAAGGTCCTTTTCATCCTCAACTTCATCTACACCGAGTAAGTGCCTTCCTACTCATGATCTGAAGGCTGACTTATACAAAGATAGCAGGAAGAAAGAAAAAAAGAGCAGTACCATCATAAAACCTTCCATCTCTAGGCCTTACCTGGATTCAGTTAAGAATTCCCAAAAGACAAATGAGACAAAGAAAAGTAATAAGAAAAGATAATGTCCATTATCCAGTGGAACTGCAGAGGTCTAAATACTAGTATTGATCAAATGAAAAAACTAACCAGGGACTCAGACAAAGATAATTTGTCTACAGGAAACCAAAATCAGTGACAAACCATTTAATCCTGGACTCAATTATCAATTTTGTAGAACCCCTATTTAGCAAACTGTAAGACCTCAGAGTTGCACAGGTGCTATTATTAAAAATCCATAAGATTTTGAACCATCTCCATCAATACACCACTATAGACGTGCTGTCAGAACATATATTGGAAAAAAAATTACCTTATGCTCACTATATCTTAAACCATCATCAGAACTCTTCCTCTTAGACTCTGCTGGGAATCCAAGAAGTCAGTCTCTCTGACCCCCAAGATCTAATCAGTCAGTTCCCTGCCCCATTTATTTTAATGAGAGATTTTAATGCAAAGCATACATTATTGGGTGGAAATATGTGTGATAGATGGGATAATTTTATTGAAGAATTAATTGACAACAATGATCAAATAATGATGAATGATGGCTTCCCAACTAGGTATAATGTATTCCACAACTCTACATCAGTCATCGATTTGTCAATCTGTTGCTCATCCATTTGATTGGATTACCTTTGGTCAGTCAACCAACACCTACATGGCAGTGACCATTGGTCAATTATGTTGAATTATGCCCACAATCTTCCTTCTTTGTGTCCACCAAAATGGAAGATAGATGAGGTAGACTGGACATCCTATGAGAACTGCAAACACACGCATAGAGAGTATGACAACTTTCCATCTCCAATACTTGCTTATCAACACCTTTAAATGTTATTGATGATAATGCTAGCAAGTTATACCTCATCGTTCTGTAGTTCCTTGGTTGAGTAAAGAGTGTGCCAATGCAAGGAAAGTGACCCAAACTTGCTTCAGAAGATACTTGAGAGCAAACTATGAAGCAGATAGAATTGTGTACCTCAGAGTCTGTGCCAAACAAAAAAGAACTTTTAAAAAAGCAAAGAGAGCATCTTGGATGAAATATATATTTAATATTAATACCAAAACCCTTTCAAAGAAAATATGCGACAAGATTAAACTTCAAGGCAAATTTGTCCTTAGGCCTTTTCCAATATTAAAGGAAAATAATGGATATATATCGGACCCCAAAGATGTAGCAGAGGTACTTGCTAAGCACTTTGCTCATGTATCAAGTGCAGACAATTATTCCATAGCATTTCAACAAATTAGAACAACAACATTTATTGTTCCTCCTGCTTCTTCCAATAATGAAGCTTTTAACTTATCTTTTAGTGTTGAGGAGATGCAAAATGCTATCACTATCTCATCTTTGACTGTCCCAGGTGAGGATGGCATCCAATTTGAAATTATTTCATATCTCCCAGTGGATACTAAGGAATATTTATTAGAAACCCTCAACGGTCTATGGGCTTCTCACATATCTCAAGATTCCTAGCATTCTTCAATCATAATTCATGGCCACAAGTCTGGTAAATATCCAGAACTGCCATCTAGATATAGGCCTATAGTCTTGACTAGTTGCATGTGCAAACTATTTGAGAGAATGATCAACAACAGATTTGTGTGACATCTAGAATCACCTTTCATCAAACAGGTAATTTGGTTTTAGGAAGAACCAAAGTACGCTAGACCCTTTGCTTATGTTATCAATGGAAATTTTAAAGGCCTTTTCTAACCAAAACCAGGTGGTAGGTGTCTCTTTTTTTTCTACCTCAAAAAGGTGTATGACACCACCTGGAAGGGTGGTATTTTAAAGCAGTTGGCTTCGTGGTGTATAGGAGGACATAGTTTTCTTTTATTAAATGTTTTTTTTTTTATCAAACTGATCAAAGTAAGAGTGGGGTCAGAACTATCTTCATCCTATATGCAAGAAGGTGTCCCCCAAATCAGCGTACTGATTTGCTGTTGCTATCGATAGTCTCATGAGTCATCTACCACCTGGCATACAAAGGTCACTTTTTGTTGATGATTTTGCAATTTATTGTTGTGGATCATCTACACTACAAGCCTGTCAAAAGTTTCATGTTCTCTTCTCAGAAGACCAAGGCCATTAATTTTTTTCGTACTCGTAAAAGAGAAGAGATTCCCACCCTTTTCTTAAATGATAGTATTTTGCCATATGAGGATAATGTCAAGTTTCTTGTGGTAATTTTCAACAGGAAAATTACCTTTGGTCCCCATATAAATGACCTATCCATCAAGGTTAAAAAGTTACTCAACATCTTGAAAGTTATATCATATTTTGATTGGGGTGCTGATAGAACAACTTTACTTAGAATTTTTACATCTTTGTGTCTGAGCAATTTAGACTATGCATGTCAAATTTATGGGTCAGCTACTAAGACTTTACTCGAAGAACTTGATGTTGTTCACGAGATGGGGCTCTGCATCTGCACTGGTGCATACAGAACATTTCCAATTGCTAGTCTGTGGCTTCTGGCATACCTCCCCTTTCTATCCGCAGAGATGAGTTGTTTTGATGTTTTTAGCTAGGTCCCTCGCTATCAGAAATAATTCTAACAGTAATTATGTTAGGGCTCCTTTAGATTGAGCTCCTAACAGATTAAGAGTGCCCAAGCCTTCGGTAGTACATCTGAAAAATTATGCCAGTGAAGTAGTTTTGTTGACAGCACTGATAGCAGAGGATATCCCAAGTCTCCCCATTGGTGTAATCTACCTGTTAAAGTATGTTGTATGGCAGGAGGGAAAAATACCTTACCCAGTAAGGTAATGAAAAGTGAGTTTTTAAAATAATGCTGCGCAACATCATGGGAAAATTGTTATTATGGATGGTTCCAAATCAGCTGCAAGAGTTGGAAATGCAGTTGTGGTGTTGGAAATGCAGTTGTGGTGGTGGGGGGTTATTGTTATTAGAAAGAAACTTCCTTCCTCTTGTTCAGTATTTACTGCTGAGCTGTATGCAATATTCTCGCTGTCCAACATGTTTTTGGAAATGTTAATCAAAATAGTTTTAATAAAATTTCTACAGATTCCAGTTGTGTTTTACTTGCAATTAAACCAGTTATGCCAAGCCATCATGTAGCACAAGAGGTGCAGGATTGGTTAGTACTTCTGCAGTCTAGGAAGAATATCAGTGTTCTCTTCTGTTGGGTGACTGCCCACATTGGGGTGGATGGAAATGAACGAGTAGATAGGGCAGATAAGGAAGCTTTAGGGCTATGTAATCTATCCCCCGTAAGTATTCCTTACAATGACCTTAAAAGTAAGATACATTTTCACCGTAAGAATAAGTGATAGGCTCGATTGTCTGAACTGACCACCAATACAAAATTGAAACAAATCCACCCTTCAGTGAATAAATAGTCATCTTGTAATTCTACAAGTAGCAGGAATGATATCATTTTAACGAGACAGGATATTGGCCATATGCATGCAACCCACAATTATTTTATGAAGAGTGGTGAAGGGAGACGGGCTCTCTTTGTAATACCTGTCAAGTGACAATAGATATTAAACATATTTAAGTTGATTGTCCTGTTTTTAATCTCCAGAGGAGGATATATTTTGTTATTATTATTACTATTACTTGCTAAGCTACAACCCTATTTGGAAAAAGCAGGATGCTACAAGCCCAGGGCCCCAACAGGGAAAATAGCTCAGTGAGGAAAGGAGCTAAGGAAAAATTGAATATTTTAAAAAACAGTAACAGCGTTAAAATGAATATTTCCTATATTAACTATAACAACTTTAACAAAAGAAGAGGAAGAGAAATTAGATAGAATGGTGTGCCCAAGTGTACCCTCAAGCAAGAGAACTCTAATGCAAGAGAGTGGAAGACCATGGTACAGAGACTATGGCATTACCCAAGACTAGAGAACAATGGTTTGAATTTGGAGTGGCCTCCTAGAAAAGCTGTCTACCATAGCTGAAGAGTCTCTTCTACCTTACCAAGAGGAAAGTAGCCACTGAACAATGACAGTGCAGTAGTTAACCCCTTGGGTGAAGAAGAATTGTTTGGTAATCTCGGTGTTACCGGGTGTATGAGGACTGAGGAGAATCTGTAAAGAATAGGCCAGTCTATTTTGTGTATGTGTAGGTAAAGGGAAAGTTAACGATAACCAGAGAGAAGGATCCAATGTAGTACTGCCTGGCCAGTCAAAGGACCCCATAACTCTCTAGAGGTAGTATCTCAATGGGTGGCTTGTACCCTGGGCAACCTACTACCTTCTCCAGGACTAACTTTTAGGAGATATACTGTTGGAAAATTGTAATATTGCAAAATTGAAAAAAAAAATTATACAAACTATTGGTTTATATTACAAGCTTTAATTATTTCATTTGCTTATTTTTTTTGGTTATCTTTTTAATCCCTTATTTTGAATTTAGATGTTATTTTATGAAAGCTGTGTGATTGGTTATATAATTTAAATGATACCAAATGTTAAGAGTTCTGATATGATTAATTAATTTGCATTATATTATTATTATTACTTGCAAAGCTACAACATTAGTGGAAAAGCAGGATGTTCTAAGCTCAAGAGACTCCAAAAGGGATAATAGCCCGGTGAGGAAAGGAAACAAGGAAATTGAAATGTTTTAAGAACAGTAACAATATTGAAGTAAATATTTCCTATATAAACTATAAAAACTTGAACAAGAGGAAGAGAAATAAGATAGAATAGTGTGCCTGAGTGTACCCTCAAGCAAGAGAACTCTAACCCAAGGCAGTGGCAGATTATGGTACAGAGGCTATGGCACTATCCAAGACTAGTGAACAATTGTTCGATTTTGGAGTGTCCTCCTCCCAGAAGAGCTGCTTACCATAGCTAATGAGTCTCTTCTACCCTTACCAAGGGTATAGTAGTTAACCCTGGAACGGTACGGTGGGTCGTCCGCGACCCCGAGCGTCAAAAAAAAAAAAAGAGGTTTTTCTCACGTGACTCACCCCCGTGACTGAATTTGTGGGTGATCGACCTGCAGTAGGTGTCTCGCCTACACGCTCTAGTAGTGTCCAGATGTGCATTGCTGTAGCTGTACTCCTTCCCCGATTTCTGAGACGCGTCGGGGTCGAGCGCGACCGAGTTTACCCTTCTAAGGTAATTTGCATAATTATCAAAGTTATTACGTATTATGAAATTGTCGTAGAATGGTGCAACTTGTATAGGTTATCAGTTGTGGAAAGTCTTGGTGGATTGTTTGGCTACCATGTGCATGATTTTTTTTTTATGTAAAATGTCGTTCATCACCACGAGGACCATTTTACCGCGAGTGCCCCTTTTTCATTTTTTTTCATTTTTTTGCCAAGTCATTTTTCCGTAAGATATTGCCAAATAGTGTCGTAAAACTTTTGCTTTTTTAGTGTTGGAAAGTGTGTCTAGATGATCTGGCTACCCATGCGTGACTTTGTTTTTGTCAGATACGACGTAGTTATTGGTATATGGGGTATTTAACTGCGGTTGCCAATTTGTTTTTTTTTTTTCAAAATTTGTAAAAATTTACTACGTAGTAAGGAATTGCCGTATATTATTGATTTTCTTTTCATGTTTATGTGTTAGAAAGTGTGCCTTGATGGTTGGGCTAACACGTGCATGTCTTTTTTTTTATCTGAGATGCTGTATATTAGAATGTTGGGCATTTTTCCACGAGTGCCCCTTTTTATTTGTTTTGCATTTTTTTGCTTAGTCATGTTACCGTAAGGAATTGGCAAGTAGTGTCGCAAAACTTATATTTTTATAGTGTTGGAAAGTGTTTCTAGATGATCTGGCTACCCATGCCTATCTTTTTTTTAGCCAGATATAGCGTATATATAGGTATGTGTTCGATTTTCCTGTAATTGCCATTTTTTCGTTTTTTCCCATTTCTTTCAAAATTACTACGTACTAAGGAACTATCACAGAGTAATGATTCATTTAGATGTTTATTTGTCGGAAAATGTGCCTTGATGGTTTGCCTAGCACGTGGCTGAAAATTTTTTTTTCTGAAATGCGTATAATAAAATGTTGGCCATATTTCCGCAAGTGCCCCTTTTTATTTGTTTTGCATTTTTTTACTTAGTCATGTTACCGTAAGGAATTGGCAAGAAGTGTCGCAAAACTTATATTTTTATAGTGTTGGAAAGTGTTTCTAGATGATCTGGCTACCCATGCCTACCTTTTTTTTTAGCCAGATATGGCGTATATATAGGTATGTGTTCGATTTTCCTGTGATTGCCATTTTTTCGTTTTTTCCCATTTCTTTCAAAATTACTACGTACTAAGGAACTATCACAGAGTAATGATTCATTTATATGTTTATTTGTCGGAAAATGTACCTTGATGGTTTGCCTAGCACGTGGCTGAAATTTTTTTTTTTCTGAAATGCCGTATATTAGAATGGCCATTTTTCCGCGAGTGCCCCTTTTTATTTGTTTTGCATTTTTTTGCTTAGTCATGTTTCCGTAAGGAATTGGCAAGTAGTGTCGCAAAACTTATAATTTTATAGTGTTGGAAAGTGTTTCCAGATGATCTGGCTACCCATGCCTATCTTTTTTTTTTAGCCAGATATGGCGTATATATAGGTATGTGTTCGATTTTCCTGTGATTGCCATTTTTTCGTTTTTTCCCATTTCTTTCAAAATTACTACGTACTAAGGAACTATCACAGAGTAATGATTCATTTAGATGTTTATTTGTCGGAAAATGTGCCTTGATGGTTTGCCTAGCACGTGGCTGAATTTTTTTTTTTTTCTGAAATGCCGTATATTAGAATGTTAGCCATTTTTCCGCGAGTGCCCCTTTTTATTTGTTTTGCATTTTTTTGCTTAGTCATGTTACCGTAAGGAATTGGCAAGTAGTGTCGCAAAACTTATATTTTTATAGTGTTGGAAAGTGTTTCTAGATGATCTGGCTACCCATGCCTATCTTTTTTTTAGCCAGATATGGCGTATATATAGGTATGTGTTCGATTTTCCAGTGATTGCCATTTTTTCGTTTTTTCCCATTTCTATCAAAATTACTACGTACTAAGGAACTATCACAGAGTAATGATTCATTTAGATGTTTATTTGTCGGAAAATGTACCTTGATGGTTTGCCTAGTACGTGGCGGAAATTTTTTTTTTCTGAAATGCCGTATATTAGAATGTTGGCCATTTTTCCGCGAGTGCCCCTTTTTATTTGTTTTGCATTTTTGTGCTTATTCATGTTACCGTAAGGAATTGGCAAGTAGTGTCGCAAAACTTATATTTTTATAGTGTTGGAAAGTGTTTCTAGATGTTCTGGCTACCCATGCCTATATTTTTTTTAGCCAGATATGGCGTATATATAGGTATGTGTTCGATTTTCCAGTGATTGCCATTTTTTCGTTTTTTCCCATTTCTATCAAAATTACTACGTACTAAGGAACTATCACAGAGTAATGATTCATTTAGATGTTTATTTGTCGGAAAATGTACCTTTTGATGGTTTGCCTAGTATGTGGCGGAAATTTTTTTTTTCTGAAATGCCGTATATTAGAATGTTGGCCATTTTTCCGCGAGTGCCCCTTTTTATTTGTTTTGCATTTTTTTGCTTAGTCATGTTACCGTAAGGAATTGGCAAGTAGTGTCGCAAAACTTATATTTTTATAGTGTTGGAAAGTGTTTCTAGATGATCTGGCTACCCATGCCTATCTTTATTTTTAGCCAGATATGGCGTATATATAGGTATGTGTTCGATTTTCCTGCGATTGCCACTTTCGTTTTTTCACATTTCTTTCAAAATTACTACGTACTAAGGAACTATCATAGAGTAATGATTCATCTAGATGTTTATTTGTCGGAAAATTTTGTTTACTTCTTTTTTGATTGAATATCATCAAATTTTTTTAGCTAAAATATTATATTGTTTTACATTTTTTTTTTTTCGATTTTATTTCCCTTCAAAAAAATTTTTTGGGGTCAGAATTTTAATTTTATAGTCGTAAAATAATCGACAATTATCCAGCAACCCACCATACAATTTTTATGCATATTCAAGAATAATTAGATTAGTAAATAGCACCTTGAAATTGACATACCCTTCCTACATTTCAAGTGGCAGATTAGGGAGTCTGAGTCAGTGTGGTTGGCGGCCATTTTGTGGACATATCCGAAACGTAAGTTGCCCTATCTATATATATTCTTGTTCCCTATAGAATTTGTGAAATGGGGTATATTTTTACCTGCATAAATATCATATATATTAAATATATGTATTTTTTTACGAAATTTCTAAGTACTCAAAAAATTACCTTTAGATATGGCCCCTGATATAAATGTAATTTACAAAATAATGAAGATTTTTTTACATTTCTATTTTAGGATAACATATGTTTATTCCCTAAAAAAATTAGCCACTTCCTATTTCATTTGGGTACTCAAAAAAATTCATGAAATTTGGACAAATTTTTTTGGCCAAAAAAAGTTACCCTTTTTTTCTCATTTCAGATCTTCACCTCCATGGGTCTGACTTCATCCAAAATACATCAAGATGTGTCCTAAACATTCAAGAATCAATTCCTAAAAGGATTTGTGTATATATGTATAAACTTTTTTTATGAATTTTTATGTAAGGTCTTTTTTTTTCTACTTAATTTTTTAAAATATTTATGATAAATAGTTTTTCTGCAGATGAGTAGTATTTATCTTTACAGTTGTTTTAAGCATTCATTGAAGTTTTTTTTTTGGCAAAAGAAAAAAGGAGGTTACTGCAAAAACTGATTTTTCAAGAATTTTTTTTGGCGTCGGGGTCGCGCGCATCCGAGTATACCCTTAAAGGGGTGTCCGAGGAGCGTACCTATCCAGGGTTAACTCCTTAGGTGAAGAAGAATTTTTTGGTAATCTCAGTGTTATCAGGTGTATGAGGACAGAGGAGATTGTGTAAAGAATAGGTCAGACTCTTCGGTGTATGTGTAGGCAAGGGGAAAATGAACCATAACCAAAGAGATGGATCCAGTGTAGTGGTGTCTGGCCAGTCAAAGGATCCCATAACTCTAGTGGTAGTATCTCAACGAGTGGCTGGTGTCCAGGCTAACCCACTACCTAGCGCTGAATTGCCTTTGATGCCCCAGTGCTTGGCTTAAGGCCTAAATTTTATATTGAATTCAATTTGACACTTCAGCGAGTGCTGAGAGCTGTCCCATAGGGGGAGGAAACATCAGCCCTACCAACAATGAAGAGGCAACTCGGTAGGTACAGGTCGGGTGTGTTTTCACACCTTCTACTTGTGCTCGGTCTTGCTGGGAGGATGGAAGGCCAAGACTTGTCCAAACTATATATATATATATATATATATATATATATATATATATATATATATATATATATATATATATATATATATATATATATATATATGTATATATATATATATATATATATATATATATATATATATATATATATATATATATATATATATATATATATATATATATATATATATATATATATATATATATATATATATATATATATATATATATATATATATATATATATATATATATATATATATATATATATATATATATATATATATATATATATATATATATATATATATATATATATATATATATATATATATGTATATATATATACATATATACATATATATATATATATTATATATATATATATATATAGAGAGAGAGAGAGAGAGAGAGAGAGAGAGAGAGAGAGAGAGAGAGAGAGAGAGAGAGAGAGAGAGAGAGAGAGTGTGTGTGTGTGTGTGTGTGTGTACCGTATTTAATTCATTTTAATTTTCTAGAATGCAAACATGTTGTTTTCTGAAGAAAGTCAACATAATTCAGAGGCGTATCTTTTCTCGTGTGCTAAGTTACTGAGTGAAGGACAAACCGGGGTTCAATGATAATTGTAGACATGCTTTTTTGGCGAAGCAGGAGGCCTATCATCTTTGGAAGAGTAACAGATCATATTTGACCTTGAGTAATTATACTCAGCTTAGAGCTTTTGCTCAGAGCATTTATACTTTGAAAAAAAAAAAAAACTTAACCAGAAGAGAAACTTTCTGGTCCAACCCAGGAACATAAGTGGTGGACTACCCTTAAATCTGCAGTCTTTGGTGTAGATGCAACAGTTCCTCCTTTATTTAAACCAGATGGCTCTGTTACTCGCTGTCCAAAGGAAAAGGCAACCCTTTTGGCTGATGTGTTGACAGTAAGTGAAGTATTGAGAAACTCAAACTTGCTCATTCGTGTTTTCCTGAGGGTAAACTTAACTAGCCCTAGTTTAGATTTAGATCCTGGGAAATTAAAGCTTTCTTGATTGATCTTGAAGTTTATGCATGTGTAGACCCTAATGGTATTTTTCCTTTGTTTTTTAAAAAGACGGCAGATTTCCTAGCTCCTGAATGTAGATCTCGGGTTGCTGAATCCCTCAAGGGAGGCCGGCCGCCTAATGCTGTTCTTTAAAGACATGACTTTAACATTCATACCATTCAATAAGGTGACTTAGGTCATCTCCAAACTGCATAGGAATTCTATCTCTGAGCTTTGGTTTTGCGATGCCAGGACGATTTATCCATAAAATGAGTGTTTTTCAAATACAGTACTATCTCCTCCCTTGATTATTAATAGTGAATACCTGGGATTACTACCCTATATAAACCTGATATACACCTCCATTTTTATTATGATTATTATTGTTATTATTATTATTATTATTTATTATTATTATTATTATTAGAAGCTAAGCTACAACCCTTGTTGGAACAGCCAGATGCTCTAAGCCCAAAGGCTCCTACCGGGAAAAATAGCCCAGTACGGAATGGAAACGAGGAAATGAATACAAGAGAAGTAATACAATCAAATTAAAATATTTTAAGAACAGTAACAACAATGAATTAAATCTTTCATATACAGTATAAACTTCTAAAAACTAGAGGATTATAAATAAGATAGAACAGCATGCCGGAGTGTACCCTCAAGCAGGAGAATTCTAATGCAAGGCAGTGTAACGCCATGGTACAAAGCCTCTGGCACTACCCAAGACTATAGAACAATGGTTTGATTTTGGAGTGTCCTCCTAGAAGAGCTGCTTACTATAGCTAAAGAGTCTCTTCTACCCTCACCAAGATGAAAGTAACCACTGAACAATTGCAGTGCAGTAGATAACCCCTTGAGTGAAGAATTGTTTGGTAATCTTAGTGTTGACAGAGAAGAATGTGGAAAGAATAGGCCAGACTATTCAGTGTATGTATAGGCAAAAGGAAAATGTGCTGTAATCAGAGAGGATCCAGTGTAGAACTTTCTGGCCAGTCAAAGGACCCCATAACTCTCTAGCGTTAGTATCTCAACGGGTGGCTGGTGCCCTGGCCAACCTACTAGCTATAAAATGAGTTTTTTCCTAAAAGTATTTTTTCTAAATATGAATTTTTTCATAATGGTAAAAAAATAAACTATAAATCAGGGGGAAAAAATTAAGAAAAAGTTATGAAACAAAAATTGGAAAAAAGGGCTGTAATTTATCGTTTTATAATGTCTAAGTTATATACCAAATTTCAATGCTATATCTTCAAAATTAATGGAGAAGATAGAATATGAAGGTCAATATGTATAGTTTTGAGATATGGGCGTTCAAAGATTTCCTTTGTATTTTTTACAAAGACAGTATTAGTAAATCATGATTATAATCAATTTTGTTCTTTTTTGGATATCAATAAACCAAAACAATGTTATTAATCCTGATTTAATCTCAGTTGAAGATCCCTTTGCTCAATATCTTGCTTCTTTAGTCTCTCTCTCTCTCTCTCTCTCTCTCTCTCTCTCTCTCTCTCTCTCTCTCTCTCTCTCTCTCTCTCTCTCTCTCTCTCTCTTTTTTTCAAACTTGGCTAATATCGCCAATATTACCCACTTCTGAACTGTTATTAGAGCCAATTTTCTTTATCTCCTTGGCTTGATGAAATTCTTGCCGAAACCAAACGTGTACTTTCCCTGAGGTTTGTACTATTATGGAATTTATATAGATGTCATTGCTCACAATTTTTTTTTTATATTCAAAATATATTAATTATCAAAATTTACGATAACAGAAGAAATACTACATTTTCTTGTGGGGATCAATGTTTTTGGCTTACTGAGTTTAATTTTACTAATTACCCTGTAACTATGAAAGTAGGAGGAATTTTGACAAAATATT
The DNA here is from genome assembly GCF_036898095.1 of Palaemon carinicauda. Lineage (NCBI taxonomy): Eukaryota > Metazoa > Arthropoda > Malacostraca > Decapoda > Palaemonidae > Palaemon > Palaemon carinicauda. The sequence goes on along the minus strand of NC_090735.1, from coordinate 87,487,773 downwards.
TCTTAAATGCAGTCTCCATTGCCATACGAAGCTTAGTGAATTTTTTCAGGATTTTGTGTTTTTCGTTGTACAGTATACCCCCACATATTGACATAACAGTCACGCCACTTAGAGATATAGCTCAAATTAGTGCATGGTGCAAATTATGGGGTATGATGTTTAATCCTGACAAAACTCAAAGTATGATTGTAAGTAGAACAAGGACAGTGACTCTGCAACATCTGGATCTCAGCATTGATAATGTTTAACTTTGTATGGATCTTAAAATTTTAGGTGAGATTTTCGATACCAAATTTACTTTTGAGAAACACATTAGGTCTGTCTTCTTCAATTGCACAAAAACTTGGCTTATTAAGAAAGTCTTTTAAGATTTTCGGTGATCAATATATCCTAAAGAAGTGTTTTCTTTCATTTTACCTTGTTTCGAGTATTGTTCTTCTGTCTGGTCTTCAGCTGCTGATTCTCGTCTTAATTTGTTGGACAGGAACTCACTGACTATTAAATTTCTTATTCCTAACTAGATATTAATCTTTGGCACCATCGTTCAATTAGTTCATTATGCATGTTGCATAAGACTTTTTATAATTCTGACCATCCTTTACCTTCAGATCTTCCCAGACAGTTCTATCCTGTTTGTAAAACTATGCTTGCTGTTCATTCTAATAGTCAGGCCTTCTCCATCATGAGGCTCAATACTACACAGTATTCTAGAAGTTTTATTCCAGCTGTGACCATGTTGTGGAATGATCTTCCTAATCATGTAGTTGAATCAGTAGAACTTCAAAAGTTCAAAGTTGGAGCAAATGTTTTTATGTTGACCAGGCTGACAGGAGTCTTTTTATAGTTTATATGACTTATCTTTTTTTGATGTTGTTAATAGTTTATATAGGACATATCTGTTTTGACGCTGTTACTCTTTTTAGAATGATATATTGTTAATTTATTCTCATCATTTATTTATTTCCTTATTTTCTTTTCTCACTGGGCTATTTTTCCCTGTTGAACCCTTGGGCTTATAGCATCTTGCTTTTCCAACTAGGGTTGTAGCTTGGCTAGTAATAAAAATAATAATAATACTCTAGATCTGCTAATTTCAAACTTGCAGCAAATGATTTTATGTTGAACAGGCTGACATAAGTCTTTTTATAGTTTATATATGAAATATATGTTTTAATGTTTATATTTTTAAAATAATTTTTGAGAGAGAGAGAGAGAGAGAGAGAGAGAGAGAGAGAGAGAGAGAGAGAGAGAGAGAAAGAGAGGTTAGGTTAGGTTAGGTTAGGTTAGGAGTTATCCCACCCTAAGGAAACAGGCATTCGCGAATATTTGCTTTTCATGCCTGTCTCTTGTTACCAAACTCTCGCAAAAAATGCCTGACTATACTGTAATGTATATTACTGTACTCTTATATAATCTAATTTATTAACACTACAGTAAAGCTTAACTAAACTGTATTTGTTGTTTTCGTTCGGATGACTTGTCTCAGTGCATATGTAGCCTACATTTACAATAAAAACATTACTGTAATTTTGTACTGTATAATAGGAGTACAATTTTAGATTAACTATGTGTACATATTTTCACAAGACCACTAACCATTGTCGTGCGAAGCTCTACGCATTATCGCGCAATTCCTGATGCATCGTGTCATCTTTTGTAGGGAAACTGTCCGACATCTACAGTTATCCGGTAATATTTATACCCTCTTCTACTTCAATGGGTTAGAAAATTAAAAGATAATGATTAAAGCATCGTTAGTAAGGTTATCATTGCGTAAACGCATACAGCCACAATAACAACCGAACAAAAAACAGCTGTTTTATTATGAAACAAATTAGATATTAGCTAGTTTGCTTGTATTTCAATCATGGTATGATAGTAAACAAAGTACAGTTGCATATGACTGACACATTAGACTTATTTACCAGTAATTTTATCTTTTATTTATTTATAGTCTCCAGCTGTTGTTTACATTTTTGCCAAGAGATGGTGGTAGAGGGTGGTTGCTGATATGTAAATATTGAGTGAATTAGTATGTAAACATTGTGTTAAACCCCACAAATTGTTTTATTTTTATACTTTCTTAAACAGAAATACAGCTCACAAACTAGAAACATAAATATCTTAGTAATAATTATTTCTATTGCAATAATTACAGAGGCATCACATGTGCGGCAGTTGTGGAAATGTATAGTATGCTTATTCTAAAGAGACTGGAGAGAAAGATTGATGAACAAGCAGGATTTTGAAAAGATAGAAGTTCTACTGACCAAATTTTCTTTTTAAGACGTGGACAGCAATGCGTAGGATATAGAAATCTACTTTTGATGGCATTTATGGACTATGAAAAAGCCTTTGATAGTGTGCACGGCCAATTTTGTGGAAAGTCCTGCGTCCTTATGGAATTCCTCTTCAATGTGTGAATTTGATTGTCTTCAATAGTATAGCAAGTGCGAAGTTAATAATAATAGAGTCCTATCAAATGAATTTCTAGTGAACAGCTGAGTATTCCAAGGGAATGTGTTGTCACCTAGGTTGTTTATCCTCCTCATGGATTTTGTAATGCCTAGAAGAGTCGGAGATGGTGAAGGAGGATTGGACTGGATTGGTAATAGGAAATTAGCAGATCTAGAGTATTATTATTATTATTATTATTATTACTACTAGCCAAGCTACAACCCTAGTTGTAAAAGCAAGATGCTGTAAGCCCAAGGGCTCCAATAGGGAAAAATAGCCCAGTGAGAAAAGGAAATAAGGAAATAAATAAATGATGAGAATAAATTAATATATTCTAAAAAGAGTAACAGTGTCAAAACAGATATGTCCTATATAAACTATTAACAACATCAAAAACAGATAAGTCATATAAACTATAAAAAGACTCCTGTCAGCCTGGTCAACATCAAAACATTTGCTCCAACTTTGAACTTTTGAAGTTCTACTGATTTAACTACCCGGTTAGGAAGATCATTCCACAACTTTGTAACAGCTGGAATAAAACTTCTAGAATACTGTGTAGTATTGAGCCTCATGATGGAAAAGGCCTGGGTATTAGAATTAACAGCCTGTCTAGTATTACGAACAGGATAGAATTGTCCAGGGAAATCTGAATGTAAAGGATGGTCAGAGTTATTAAAATTCTTATGCAACATGCATAAAGAGCTAATTGAATCATGGTGCCAAAGATTAATATCTAGATCAGGAATAAGAAATTTAATAGACTAAGTTTCTGTCCAACAAATTAAGACGAGAATCAGCAGTTGAACACCATACAGGAGAATAATACTCAAAACAAGGTAGAATGAAAGAATTAAAACACTTCTTCATAATAGATTGATCACCAAAAATCTTGTAAGACTTTCTCAATAAGCCAATTTCTTGTGCAATTGAAGAAGACACAGACCTAATGTGTTTCTCAAAAGTAAATTTGCTGTCGAGAATCACACCTAAAATTTTAAGTCATACAAATTTAAAGAAACATTATTAATACTGAGATCCGGATGTTGAGGAGCCGCCGTCTTTGACCTACTTACAATCATACTTTGAGTTTTGTTAGGATTCAACTTCATACCCCATAATTTGCACCATGCACTAATTTTAGCTAAATCTCTATTAAGGAATTCACCAACCCCAGATCTACATTCAGGGAATGGAATTGATGCAAAGAGAGTAGCATCATCTGCATATGCAACAAGCTTGTTTTCTTGGCCAAACCATATGTCATGTGTATATAGTATGAAAAGTAATGGGCCAAGAACACTACCCTGTGGAAAACCGGATATCACATTCCTATACTCACTATGGTGCCCATCAACAACAACTCTTTGAGATCTATTACTTAAAAAATCAATAATAATGCTAAGAAACGACCCACCCACTCCCAACTGTTTCAGTTTGAAAACAAGGGCATCATGATTAACACGGTCAAAGGCAGCACTAAAATCAAGGCCAATCATACGAACTTCCTGACCACAATCAAGGGATTTCTGTACAGCATTGGAGATTGTAAGAAGGTCATCACATGTTCCAAGGCCTTTACGAAAACCAAATTGCAAACTAGGGAGTAGATGATTACCTTCAGCAAACCTATTAAGACGTTTTGCCAGAAGACATTCAAAAGCTTTCGATAATATGGGAGTTATGGAAATTGGGCGGTAAGCAGTGGGACTTGAGCTACCACAAACACATTTACATAGAGGAGTAACATTACCAATTCTCCAACAAGTGCTAAAAGATCCTCTTCTTGCTAACTTGCGGATTTTGAGCGCAGCGAAAAATCTATTTTTGGGTGAGATAGCCATGTCCTGATGGAAGGTTCCTTCAGTAGCTTCCTAAGGGTATATATGACTACAGTAGATATTCCCAGAGAATTAAACTAAAGGTTTCACAGAATTCTAACTTCTGGCGCGAGTACCCATAAGGTTTCCCTTTAGGATATCGTATATCAACAGGGGACGTATGCTTGACACGCCACATAGCTATCTGCACCCCACGTAGCGTTTACGCTTCGAGGGGGAAAGTTTGGCAAGTTATAGGAGGGGCCGTTGCAAAGTTCTCCTCTTGTGTTACTGTTACAGTACCGAGCGACGTAAACAAACGGCAGCCATAGCTGTCCGCCATCTTGACAAACGTCACATCCGCCCGCGTCGTTCCTTGTAGCGTTTCTGTCAGCCTCCACGATGCAATTAAGAAAGGGAGGGGCCTGACAGGCCAGAATAGAGAAAATAGGGTGGGTCCATCAGGATGTCATGGCCATCTCACCCAAAAATAGTTTTTTGGCTTCGCTCAAAATCCGTTTTTTGGCCTTAAGCCATGACGTCCTGATGGAAGTGTACCAGAGAATTAGTGTATCGTGGATTTTCCCTGTTTCGGTAGTGCCTTCTACTTCAAACATTATTCCTTTGGTCTGATGACCTTAGATACCGTGACCACTCCGTTGCATGTCACTACCAGTGGCATAAACTATGACCTGGCTTCCTGCCCCCCTGGCAGGGAAGTCCTGTGTGGACGAAAGGAACATCTCAAAGTAACCTGATGAAGAAAACTCACCTGTAGACGAGGATCTTGCTCGTCTTGATGGACAGATCAGGAAAGTTAAGTACTTGTGTAGGAACAAATATTTCACTTTCATTGGTGAGCAAATCTCAGACAGGAGCAATATTATAACATGAAATATAATAAAGGTTAAATAGGGGCATTAAAACTCTGTAACAGTAGTTTATTTCCTATGGTAGGGCGAAATAAGACGCATATGGTAGCGAAATTTCTATTTTATCCAAGAAAACATTCGCGATAATATGAAAGAAGGTAAACAATTTACAGGAAAATTGTTGATTGACAAACAGACTAGGGACTATAAAAGACAATGGTGTGGAATCCGAAAAGGAAGAACTTGCCGTTACACACGAGTTCCAGGGGAACTAAAGTCTTTGAAAGTCACAACACACTTCATGTCCAAAAACATGTGGCACACGTGTTAAAGTCTATGTTACGTCTCTTTGTGGAAGAACAGTCTCTCGTGACACTAAGTGTCACCTGAAATCATTATGTATCGCACTAGGGTCAACACAGGCACCCGTTGAGTTAGGGGTCCCGAAATAACTCGCTGTTCTACGCAGCACTAAGCGGCAGGTTTTAACACACTACCTGCAGCTACCACGAATCTTTTCACCTCTTGCCACCTGCTTTGCATAGTGTTTGAAAAACACTCTTGAGGATTTCCAGCCTGTGAGGATCGAAGGCTTTTTGAAATCCATTCCTTGAAAGAAATTTAGGGAAGAGGCAACTTTCCTAGGATCATGACCTGCGGGTGTACTGTCAGGATCCGCTCTGCGAATAAAGTAGGTGACCTTTGCCCTTAATTGTTTAAGTCACAAATCACTGCCCGATGTTTCTCCTTTAAAGAGTTGTCCTCCGCCAAAGTCTGAAGTTCTTCGAAGATAGACCTTAAGACTCTCCATTGGGCATAGAGAGACATCTTCCTTGAGGGCAGATTCTCTAGGGTCCCCGTCTCTTGGTGGGGAATTCATTCTTGCGAGAAACTTAGGGTCAGGGAAGAGGGTAAGTTCCCCTGTATCGGTGAACTGAATCTGGCCCTCTTCTCTAGATAAGGCCACTATTTCACAGACTCGAGCTCCCAATGCGAGAGCAAAAAGGAAGATTACTTTTTGAGTCAAGTCTTTCAGAGGGCAAGAGTCTTTGTCCCGGCTAGAGGCAAAGTGGAGCACCTTATCCAGAGACCAGGAGATGGGTCTCGGTGGTGGTGCCGGACGGAATTTAGCACATGCCTTCGAAAGTTTGTTAAAGATTTCGTTGGACATATTTATGTGGAAGGCGTACAGCAGTGGTCTTGTCAAGGCCGATCTACAAGTGGAAATCGTATTGGCGGCTAAGCCTTGTCCATGAAGATGAATGAAGAAGGACATACAAAAATCTATGGAGATCTCCGTAGGATTTTTTGCCATGACAAAAGACCCACTTCTTCCAAGATGACTCATATTGCCTTCTGGTAGACTTTATCTTGTATTCCTCTAGAAAGTCTAGACTTCTTCGAGATTCCAAACCTTATCTTCACGGCTAGGGAGAGAAAATCATGAGATGAAGGTCTCGGACTTTCTTTGATGAAGCAAAGACAGTCGACTTCTGCACCTGCTGGGAGAGAACTGGGCCCGGCAGAGGGATCAGCTTGGGCTGTAGCTCCAGGACTAGGGGAAACCAATTGCTCCGGGGCGACTTGGGAGTCACTAGATCTGCTGTTCCCTTGAAGGTTCTCAGTTTGGCGAGGACTTTCAGCAGAAGATGAATGAAGAAGGACATACAAAAATCTATGGAGATCTCCGTAGGATTTTTTGCCATGACAAAAGACCCACTTCTTCCAAGATGACTCATATTGCCTTCTGGTAGACTTTATCTTGTATTCCTCTAGAAAGTCTAGACTTCTTCGAGATTCCAAACCTTATCTTCACGGCTAGGGAGAGAAAATCATGAGATGAAGGTCTCGGACTTTCTTTGATGAAGCAAAGACAGTCGACTTCTGCACCTGCTGGGAGAGAACTGGGCCCGGCAGAGGGATCAGCTTGGGCTGTAGCTCCAGGACTAGGGGAAACCAATTGCTCCGGGGCGACTTGGGAGTCACTAGATCTGCTGTTCCCTTGAAGGTTCTCAGTTTGGCGAGGACTTTCAGCAGAAGGTTGGGTGGAGGGAACAGGTAAATCTTGGACCATCTGTTCCAGTCCAGGGACATGGCATCCATGGGGTCATGTATAGAGGAAGTTAGTAGATGTCGCTCGTCGCGAAGAGGTCGATCTGCAGTTCCGGGACTTGACGGGAGATGAAGGCGAATGATCTTGTGTGTAGGGACCATTCCAACTCTATGGGGCTTGTCCTCTATAGAGCGTCCGCCGTCACATTACGGAATCCTTGTTGGTGAACTGCAGACAGGTGCCATTTTTTCCTGTCCGCTAGACGGAAAATGGGTAGCATCACCTGGTTGACTTGGGGCAATCGTGAGCCCTGACGGTCGAGTCATCTGACCACAACGGTGCCGTCCAGAGTGAGACGGATGTGAATCGAAGGACGAGGGGACAGTTTCTTCAGAGTGAGAAGAACCGCCATGGCCTCCAAGATGTTGATGTGAAACGTCTTGAATAGGGGAGACCACGTTCCTTGAACTTGTCGCTGGTGGGAGTGACCCCCCCCCCCATCCTTCTAGTGAGGCATCCGTGTGGATGTTGACCGACGGAGGTGGTAGGGGAAGAAGAACTGATCTTTTCAGGTTCTTTGCTTCCGACCACGGCTTGAGGAGTGAGCGAAGCCTGGTTGGCAGGGGTCTCTTGAGATCTCTTTGAGCTATGGATGCGTTTCGTCTCCAGACTCCCGATGCATCCTTTAGGTGTGCTCGGAGCACTGGGTCTGTCACTGAAGCGAACTGGAGGGAGCCGAGTACTTTCTCCTGTTGTCGTCTTGAAATCCGTTTGGATTTGAGGTCTCTTGATAGATCCCGCTATTTCCTTCCTTTTCTTCAGAGGGATGGAAAGACGGTGTGACTGAAGATTCCAATGGATTCCCAACCATTGAAACTTCTGAGCTGGAGACAAACGAGACTTTTTGGTGTTGATTTTGAAACCCAGATGTTCCAGGAACTGGGTCACCTTTCTGCAGGCACGTAAGCATTCTTCTGGCGATGTCGCCCAGATCAGCCAATCGTCTAAGTAAGCCATCACCTGGACACCTTGAAGGCGTAGCTGGTGGAAGATCGTGTCTGCGAGCTTTGTGAAGATTCTTGGGGCCAGTAGGCATCCGCCAGGTCTATTGAGACCGTGTAAGCCTTTGAGGCAGTAGGGCTCTTACATGTTGAAGAGTCAGCATCTTGAATTTGTTGTTCGCAATGAACTTGTTGAGGGGGGACAAGTCCAGAAGGACTCTGAGTTTGTCTGAGACTTTCATGGAAACACATAACAGTCTTCCCTGGAACCTGGTGGACTTCACCCTCTTGATCACTTTCTTGTTCAAGAGTTCTAGGACGTATTCTTCCAGGATGGCGGTTGAGGGTTGAAAGAATTGGTGGAAGATTGGGGGTGGTTTTACCCAAATCCACCCTAGTCCCTTCTTGATGATGCTGTGGGCCCAAGGATCGAAGGTCCAACGATCCTGGAAGTGGCGGAGTCTTCCTCCCACCGGAAGCACTTCATTGCTTCCGGTTTCCCCGAGGGTTTACCACCTCGGCCGCCTGCTCCCCTTCCTCCTCTCCCTCTAGATGGACGACGAGAGGAGTCTTTGCCGGAGCCTCTACCTCTGGGGCGATAGGTAGTAGACTGCCTTTCATATGCAGGGGTAAAGATTGGTGATTGGGTCACCACCGGCTGAGGGATCAACTGAAAGGTGTGCTGCGGTTGAGCCAAAGCTGGGGAGTAGCGGGAGCCGGAAACTGACGTTTAGCCTGACGCTGTTGGGGTCGGGGCTTGTTGGACTTCTTCTTAGGTTGCGGACCTTCATCCTGAGAAGATTTCTCCTTTCGGGACATGCCCCACTTATCGAGAAGGTTCCTATTCTCAGTGGCAGCTTTGTCCGCAATCTCTTTTACCAGATCCACTGGAAAGAGGTATTTGCCCCAGATGTTGGAGGAGATCAGTTTCCGGGGTTCGTGTTTTACAGTAGCATCTGCGAACACGAACTCTCTACAGGCTCTCCGGGCCTTTATGAAGCTGTACAAGTCCTTCATCAAAGTGGCAAGGGGGGACTTAGCGAGAAACATTTAGTAGCCTGGGACTCGAACATCCCCGGCCATTGCTTCAAGTTGTACTTGAAGAGACAGGTAGGCAGCCAGCCTTTCTTTGGTGTCTTGTTCCCGAAGTAAAAGGTGATCATGGAACTTGGGGAGGCTTCCAGCTTTTATCATCGGGAGGTAGGGCGAGGGAGAGAGGCGTACACTCCTCTATTGTAGGGAAGGGCTTTCCTTCTTCCACCGCCTTCAAGACAACATTCAGGTCCTTTTCCGTAAAGGGAAAGACCGTGGTGGGAGGAGCAAGAAAGAACGGGTACTTCTTGCTCAACGCCGGCATCTCGGAGTTAGTAAAGCCTTTACTCTTAAGGCTATCAGCCAGCATAGCTTGAGCCTTGGAGTGCTCAAGTACGATGACCTCCTTAGGTTCGGTCTCCTCCTTGGAAACTGGCTCGGACTCGAGACGGATGTAACAGTCCGGGTAGGCGTCAAAGCTAGGGCAGAACTCCACCTCTTCAAGGGGGACGGCACCTAATTTGTAGTTAATGAAGATGCATCCGGTCGTGATTGCCATGTGTTCTGCATGCCTCCAGGGATTTGTTACTGAGCAGGAGGGAAGATCCTTGACGCAGATCTTCTTCGGCTGCTTCTTAATGCTCAATATTTCCTTTTTAAGGTCCTCATGACCTTTGCGGAACTTATCGTCCAGGAATGCCACCAAAGCCTGGATGGTATCCTGGGTGCCCGGTACCACAGGTATCGGAGGGGCAGATGTAGAGGGGACTGGCTCCTCAACCACGACAGAAGCCGCAGAGGGCGCACGGGAGATCTCGCCCTCGGAATCAGGGAACTCCACCTGATCCTCTTCGTCTTCTCGACCCTTCAGCCATGAGGGTCCTTTCAGTATCTTCGGACACATCCGACATCCTCTCCACTTCGTGAATGAGACAACTGGAGAGCGGCCTCAGCATTCAGTTTGACCGTTAGTTGGACGCAGGGGATCTCATCCTTAGGGATCATGGCAGGGGATCTCATCCTTAGGGATCATGGCATCAACAGATGCCTTAGGGAGGAGTAAGGCCCTCATCTTCTCATTAGGGAGATAAGGCCCCGTGCGTTTTTCTGAAAACCGTGCACCCACTTGCGCAGTTTCCCTCGGACGTTGTCACTGGCCTCCGCGGACGGAGGGTTGTCAAACGCCTTATCAAGCATGCCCTTGCAGACGGAACTGACCTGAGGACCCCAATACCGAAGGATCCCCTTCTTGGTTGACCAGCCAGCGTGGGTCCGGCACGCCAGGTGGCCGTAGAAGTCAGGGCGACGAACACCACAGAAGGCGCTCTCACACTTCACGTATTCCTCCTGTAAAAGAAAAGAGAATGAGTACTTGGAAGTCAATACCACATGACTTACATTAATCTTAGATTAGGATTAAGTTAGTAACTTATAAGATTCCATTTGTGTATAAGCTTAGGATAGGTAAGCTAGAAAGGAAGTAGGAAAGACACATATTTGTGACTCCCGCCCAGCCAATTGCCGCGACCTCACACTGTAATTAATTCCGTAGAGCCGATATGGGTCCCAGGAAGAGGAAGGACATCCGTTACGGATGGGCCAAGTGTAGGCTTCCTCTGGGGAATTAAATACAGGGATGGGGAAATTTAATTCATTCAGATTATAGAGAGAAAAAGGGGATAAGCTAAGCCCCTTTAGCGGGTAGGTCCCGGCAAGAGACTGCGCAAGGATGCACAGAATATGCTGGAAAATGTCTTACTGTACAACTATACACAATAGTTTTCAGTCTAAGGTATAGGCATACCATAGGTGTACTGGCTATTATCCATAGTTGCATAATAATAGCTGCCGGCACTGAGCCGGCAGGAGAGAGGAGCGACTGTCCACTGTAAAGCCAAAACTAGTAGCGCCAGCAGCCTGATGGCGTGCTGGAGGCTCGTCTGGTGCCGGCAGCCGGATGGCTTGCCGCAGGCTCGTCTGGTGCCAGCAGATCACCATTGAAGATGGATGCTTCCCAGCCGACAGGCTATGTGGCAGAGAGAAAGGATGACACCTTAGATAATGGCAGATCGCCGGCAAGTCGGCGTCCCCCGGGCAGCCGGTAGGTGGCCGGCAACGGTAGACCAACAATGACATCATTCAATGAGACAGGTGGGGCACCGAAGATGCTGACGGTCAGCGCCGGCAGGGCAGAGACGGCAGTGGACCGACACTAGGTTAGAGAGAGGGATAGGATAGGAGGGAAGAGAGGGAGGGGTAATACCCAGTACCCATTCCAATCTACCTCCGGAAGGAGTATTCAAATGAAAGGGAAGGGCGCACCTTTCATCCGGCGGCAAAGAGCCGGCAGCTGGCTATAATGCCAGAGGCAGCTCAAGGGAGGACCGAAGAACACTCAAGGAAGGGAGGTCCTCCGCCGGCAGACCGACCGCCGAAGGCTATCCCATAGTACGACTATATGCGGGAAGCGTAGCAGTACGGACTAACCAACGAAAGGACCCAACCGGCTCCACAACCCACCGGCAAGTGGTGGAGTTGTAGGACGGCGGACAAGGGTGTGATGGCGAGCCAACACAAAAGGGAAAGGGGGGAAGGGGAAAGGGTTCTGAGAGGGAGTGTGGGGGGGGGGGGGGCTGTCGTAGCACCCACCGGCACTCCCAGGGGAAGGGAATCTGTTCAGGGCTAGCCTAACTAGGTAAGAAAAGACCACTCTCCAGCATAGGGTAGGTTAGCTCAGCATAGGTACAGCACTGGTGTCCTGTCCTAAACTATAAAGAAACAGAATCCCATGAACTGCCTAACCTAGGCTAGGAGAACTAGTCTCCCAAACCAGGAAAGACAGGGGTAGGACAAGTCGCTAGGCCACAGGGAGGAAGGGTCGTAACCCTACGAAGTGTGGACTAGGGGGAAGGGCAGAGCCCCTCCACCTTCAACCTCTAGCAAGGACCAGAAGGAGGAAAACATTCTCCTAATGGTGAGCTTGGGTGAATGACTGGTACTCTGAGGTTCTGTCCCAGACTCAAGCCATGAACAATGGCAAGAAGAAGGGAAGAACAATCCTAGCCTAACCTACCCGAATGCTATTCAGGGTAAGGAGGGTTAGGATGTAGCCTAGGCTACCACAGAGGGAGGGGTTACCTTAATAAAGGTAACTGGGGAGGTGAGGAAGCATACAAGAACCCTAACGTTAGGTTAGGGGTAGGGGAGTCGACTGTAAGATCACCGAAACCCCTTGTATACTTCCTTGAAGGCGATAAAACATATGTGCAATCACTGAGTCTTGTATGTATAAATGCCTAAATCTTCATTTCGTAATATAACACTAGGAACACTTATTATATCCAGCAGGAAGTAAACATGAACACTTAGGCATCAAGCCTAGGGGCTAGGCTAGCAATCTAGCATAGGGTTCGGCTAACTATGTTTGCTGAAGGAATACTATCGGCATAATATAACTAATTCCTAGCAATGAAGACTAAATAACTAATTTTGTTTAATTAGTTATAAGACCAGGAATGCTGTCCTGGTTCACTAAATAAAGTATGCGAGGCGGACAGCAGCGTCGCAACTTGACGCCTCCGGTTAGGGCACAGCTCCGCCACAAAACACAAGATTTAAGGATAAAAAATTGTTACTTTATGGCTAGAGCTTATTTATACAATACAAGAATATGGTACTCAACTTTCCAGAAGAAGGCGAGGCTGAAGATTGCGACATAATGCGAAAAATTAGCGAATACCTGGAAAATACACTCACTATGGAAACGCTACATCAGAAGGAGTGACGCGGGCGGATGTGACGTTTGTCAAGATGGCGGACAGCTATGGCGGCCGTTTGTTTACGTCACTCGGTACCGTAACAGTAACACAGGAGGAGAACTTTGCAACGGCCCCTCCTATAACTTGCCACACCTTCCCCCTCGAAGCGTAAACGCTATGTGGGGTGCAGATAGCCATGTGGCGTGTCAGGCATACGTCCCCTGTTGATATACGATATCCAAAAGGGAAACCTTACGGGTACTCGCGCCTGAAGTTAGAATTCTGTGAAACCTTTAGTTTAATTCTCTGGGAATATCTACTGTAGTCATATATACCCTCAGGAAGCTACTGAAGGAACCTTCCATCAGGACGTCATGGCTTGAGCCCAAAAAATTAGTTATATGTGGAGACTTAAATTTTTGGATGGATGACGCATCAAATCCTGATGCTTTGGCATTTAGTGAGTTATTAGAATCATATCGACTAGTGAATAATATCGACTGTACAACTACTTTAACTGGGCATACGTTCGACTTAGTTTTAAGTGATGACATGAATAATATTGTATTTGATATGAAAGTTCAAGAGAAATGTACTATCTCCCCAGTACCCAAACTTATTACGTTTCGTCTACCTCTACAGAAACATGCATTAGTAAAGAAATTAATTTTTGACATAAATCAAATTTTTCTCCTACCGTATTTATTGAAGAAGTTACAAACAAAATAAATGATGCTATCAACATTAACCGTAATCATGATGACCAACGTCTGTTAGGAGCTAAGTGTGTTAACTGTCTTACGACCACTTATAATAAAGTGAGTAAAAGTGAATATGATACCATGTGCTCACCAATGGAAAAGACTATAACTTTAAAAAACAAATCTCCTTGGTTTGATGGAGAGACTTTGGTAAAAAAAAAAAAAAAAAAAAAAAAAAAAAGTGGAATAGGTTAAAATGTGAAAGTACTTGGGTAGAATACAAAACTGCTGTATGTCAATATAACTACCTACTAAGATGGAAAAAAGGTGAATACTATAAGAGAAAGGTTGTTGAAGCAACAACAGACATATAAGTTATATCATCTCCTGAATGGTATAATGGGAAATGTAAAAGTAAAGTAGCTATCTGATGGATACAGTGACCAGGAACTAACAAACAATTTTCTAGTATTATTTGAAAACAAAATTGAAAATATTATCAGGTCATTTGTAAATACTCAACATCAGATTAATGATACACTAGGCACACAGAAAAAATTAATACAATTTAACAACATAACACAAGATGACATCACCAGAATTATCAAGAGAGCAAAGAAAACAAACTGCGATCGATCCTATGCCAATATCTGAAATAATTGGAGAGAGAAACTTTTCTAGTATAGCCAGAATAATAATGAGAATAGCAAATGCAAGCATTGATGAATGTAAGTTTCCTAAATCTGAGAAAATGGCTATAGTCACACCAGTTCTGAAAAATGCACTGGACTACCAGGAATTAAGCTCATATAGACCTATTTCAAATCTATCCTTTGTCTCAAAAGTGCTTAAATGTGTAATTTTTGAACAACTAGTCAATCTCTTAGAAGTAATAGAAGTTTTGCCTGACAACCAATCTGCTTACAGAAAATTATACTCTACAGAGACAGCCATCTGCTCTATTGTAAATGATATGCTGGAAATGATGGATGAAAATAAATGTAGTATTTTGATACTGCTCGATCTCAGTGCTGCTTTTGATACAGTTGTGTATGAACTGCTACTAAATGATTTACGGTCCATCGACGTTGAAGATCAAACCTTCGAATACCTAAAAGACTATTTAGTTGGTAGAAATTACTGTGTACAAATTGGAAACTTTTATTCATCATATGAACCCTTAAACAGAGGGGTACCCCAGAGGAGTGTGCTTGGCCCAATCTTATTCTGTATCTATACTATTGGTCGATCGAAAATACTACAAAGGCATGGCATGAAGCTCAAACTATTTGCGGATGACACAATTATACTATTCCATAAATGATATAGATGACACTACTGAAACTCTAAACTGAATCCTTGATAGTGTTAGAGAATGGATGACATTTAAACAACTAAAATTAAATGAGAACAAAACTGAATTTATGGTGGTGGGTAAGAGAAACAGTGTAAGAAACTTGGGTGATATTCAAATGAACATAAATAATGACTCTGCCGATATCTAGTAAAGTTTGAGATCTAGGTGTATTTCTTGACTGTAACCTGTCTCTAAAGGCTCAAATGAATAATGTAATAAAAGCTGCTGTTTATCATCTAAGAAATATTGCTCTTGTAAAAAAGTACCTAGACAAAAATTCTGTAAAGAAACTTGTGATAAACTGTGTTATTACCAGAATTGACTACTGCAACTCTATTACAATTTACCAAAAGGGCAACTTAAGAAATTACAAAACATAATAAACAGAGGAGCAAGACTGATGTGTCCCACCTAGAGAAAGGATCACCCCTATACAAATCGATTTACACTGGCTGCCGATTAAAGCGAGAATTGAATTTAAAATGTGTACGATAACCCACCAAGTTATCAGAACCGGTCGTCCAAAATGCTCAAGAGAATTGCTACATATTGCGTAGCCAACAAATCATGTCGACAGGAGAATAGTTACAGATGGCTTCAAACTGTTGGAACATAGATATATGTCTACTTTAGGCTCCAAAGCCTTTAAATATACGGCCCCGAGACTGTATAATAAGCTCCCACGAAACATTCGAATGATTGAGGACATTAAGGCTTTCAAGAGGAAACTGAAGACTTTCTTATTTAAGCAATCCTACAACAGTGATGATTTAACAGTAAGTGAACAATACGTGATCTAAATCGATAAATACTCTGAACGAACAAGCCCCCCCAGATGCTGAAGCCTTGACAAGGATGGGCGGCTTAAGGATTAGCAGCTGGGCTCTAATGAACAGTGAGAACTGCTTTCCCACTGGACCTTGGTGCCCAATTGTTGATCCAACTAAATCAGTCAGTACTTTCTCTTTCCCTGTTGGTTATTTCTTTTATTCGCCCATCTCTTCCGTTTGGGCTTGATCTTGTTGACGACTTTGGCTTGTTTGATTATACTTTGGCTGCTGCTTTGGATTTGGCGCAGTGTGGGATGGACGGCATTCAATGTCAACCTGTATCAATTTAGATACCATCACCCTCTGGCAAACGCCATTAGGTGCAGACTAAGTCTGTTAAGAGTCGGGCTCCAGTGATCTGGTTTCAAATCACCCATATTTGCGGATAATGGGTGACGCCAGGCACTGTAGTCGCCGGTGGGAGGGGCTAACTACCCCCACTGACCAGTGTACACCCACCTTAAGAGAGGCAGCCCCTCTCTAATAGAGGACTGGTCCCCGCTGAAGCCTCTTCTCGTGTTGGGCCACATGGGATAGGAGGAGTGACATCCTTCGATAAGAAGTGGATAACCCGGCTTGCTCATACCAAAAAACCCACCCCTCTGTTGACGACCTGGAAAATACAAACATGGACCTTAGTACAGACAGCTCCAACTCAGGTTCTAATATTGTAACATTAGAACCTTATTCATGTCATGTGAAAAATGATAAGAAAACACTAGAGAAGAAGAGAGAGAGAGTGAGAAATGATGACAGTACAGAAAAATATAGAAAAGTAGAAGTATTACCTGGTCACTATGAAGTAGTGAATTATGAGAAATTTTTTATTTTAGAATTTGAAAATGGAAGACATGAACGTGTAAATGTTTTTAAAGCTAACAGGGAAATAGGAAAAAGAAATTAAGGATGAACTGAAAAGTCAAGGAGTAGTAAAAGTAGTCAGAATGAGAAAGAGAGTTGGAGAACAACGTTTTCCTCTTGCTACTTTGATTATAACATTTGATCAATGCAGATTATCAAATGTTTTTGAAGCTGGTTTGCTATCTTTGAAGGTGAAATCATATATCCCTTCACCATTGCGATGTTATCATTGCCAAATGTATGGCAATTTAAGCTAGAAATGCAAGGAAAAGCTAAATAATAAGCCAGCTGTTTGTGCTAACAGTGGAAAAAATAGTCATGGAGTATGCATAGAAAATCCAAATTGCATACATTTTGGGAAAGCACACCCAGC
Organism: Palaemon carinicauda; assembly: GCF_036898095.1. Taxonomy (NCBI): domain Eukaryota; kingdom Metazoa; phylum Arthropoda; class Malacostraca; order Decapoda; family Palaemonidae; genus Palaemon; species Palaemon carinicauda. The sequence continues at coordinate 87,470,658 of NC_090735.1, read as the reverse complement.
ATATCTAAAAGCTGTGTTAAGTTTATTTTTGAGAAAGAAATTCAGGCCATTAGGACCATGGAAAGGGTTACTTTTAAAGAGGCTCGTAAAATAGCTCATGAAAAGCAGATAAGACCAGGGCAACCTTTTTCAATGGTTCTGAAGAAAAACTTGCCAAAGCACACGGAAAAAAATTATGTTACCACTTCTAATATAAAGAAACAAATGAAAGTAATTGAAGAGGTTGAAAGTCCCATATAAAATCTATATCCAGAAATTGTAGGCAAATCAAAACATCCGTAAAGATCTGAAAAGTATTCAAAAACCATCTTGTAAACAATAGTACAAACCTCTCTCAGGCCGTATCCTTGCCTGATCTGATGGAGGTTCCACTTGAAATCAATTTACCTGGTGAACCTGTAGTGGGGAAGGTGCAAAAACTTGACAGCTCACAACCTCTTAATAGAAAGAGAGAGAGACCTCCATCTCTCTCGCCTCCTACCATAAGAAACATTAAAGTCACAACTTGAAATTAATATGATGTCATGTCTACTGATGTTTCTGATCAACTGGAAGGTAACTTGAATAAATCAGAAATTCAAGTTGAGGTCCACTATTCTCCTCAACAATTAGATCAAAAGGACACAAAGAAAAAGACGAACACAAAACCCAATATATCAAGATTCTCTCTAGAGATACCACCTGGAAATTTGTTAGATCAAATATTGCCAATGGGAAGACTTCATCCAAGGTGTCTTCAAAAAATAAACCATAGTTTTTTCCTCCATTCTGCAATGGAATTGCCAGGTTTTAAGGGTGAAATATGAAGAACTTGAGCTGCTCGTGAGCACTCCCCTATAACTGTATGTCTACAGGAGAGCAAGCTCGATGCTAATACTCCTTGACCTATAGCTATAGGACACCATATGATCAACGAGCAGGGAGCCATGGGGGAAGTCTTATATACATTTTTTGAGATGTAACCTAAATATCTTTATCTATCTGTACCCCTCTGCAGGCAGTGGTTGTATAGGGAGAAAATACACATTCGGTTCTCGTTACTTGCCTCCAAATTATAACATCTCATATGGTAATATAGTAGAGGTGATTAAACAACTCCCACAACCTTTTCTCTTACTAGATCTTAATTGTAGACATCCTTTATGGGGTGATGTCTTGGCAAATGTAAGGGGTAATATTATTTCATCAATTTTGGAGAATGAAGATGTAGGACTCCTTAATACTGGAGAGCCCACACACTTTCATGTTCAGACAGGTTGCTTGTCCTGCATTGACCTATCAGTTGCAAGCTCTTAACTGTCTTCTCGATTTTAATTGGAGAACATTTGATGATTGGCATACTAGTGATCATGCACCAATCATTATAAATAACACCAACAATGGTCCATCTTTACAGAGATTGCCACAATGGAATCTTGACAAGGCGGACTGGGATAGATTTCGGGAGCTAAGTGAAATTGAAGGAAATGCAGAACCGTTAGAAAGTGTTGATGATGCCATGGACTTATTTAATGTAACTCTTCACACAGCAGGAGTCAATTCCATCCCCAAAACAACAGTGATATTCAAACGACGACCAGTCCCCTGGTGGTCATCAGAACTAACTGCCTTGCACAGAGCCACAAGAAAGTCTTTAACTCGATTGCGCAGGTGCCCTACTGAGTAAAATTTATTCATATACAAGAAATGTAGAGCACAAGTCCGTCATTCCATGAAAGAAGCTATGCGCCAGTCTTGGGTGTCATTTGTTTCCTCTGTTTCCTCCATTAACAGTAGAACACCAACATCATATGTGTGGAGGAAAGCGAAAAAGATAATAGGCAAATTCATCCCAAGCCCACCACTAGTGTTAAGGGTAAATGGTCAGTATATGACTGGAGCAACTGGAGTTAGCAATGCCCTGGCTAACCATTTTTCAAATGTATCATGCAAGTGTGAAGCAGCTCCTGGTCACCAGTATAAGAACATTGAAGAAAAGAAAATTTAAATTTCACAACAAAAAAGGAAGAGTCATACAATTCTCCTTTTACTGAATGAGAATTTGATTCTGCACTTGCTACGTGTAACGATACAGCCCCTGGACCTGATGGAATTCCATATGCAATGATTAAACATGTCCCTTTAAATATAAAGTTATTTATTTTAACCTGTTAAACGTCCCCCCTGGACCAGGTTGCCGCTAACGTACTGTCACGCTTTTTTTGCCCTGAGCGGTCATTTCACTAATGATAATTTTTCAAAGGTAATATCATTTCTTTATGCTTATAATTCGTATTTATAGTTAAAAGTAGGGATATTAATTAAATAGGAGAGTAAAAAAAACAATTAATACTACTATTTCATTTCAAATGGCTACATAATACTGAATATTCTAATGGGTTCTTTTTATCTTCAATCGTAAATCTTACGCCGGGATAAGCAACAAAAGTAAAGGGATAAGTCTCTCTCTCTCTCTCTCTCTCTCTCTCTCTCTCTCTCTCTCTCTCTCTCTCTCTCTCTCTCTCTCTTTGGCGTTTCCTTTCCTATATAGTTTTGTGAAATCTCATTGTCCAGTCATTCGGTAATGAGAAGTCATTTTCGCTTTCGGCATCGAAAGAAAACTTTGTTTCTTCAATATACTCATCACTGGAGGATTCAGAACTAGTGCTCTCATTATCAAACAGGTTATCATTATCAAATTCCTCAACAAGAATATCATTTATTTCATCTAAAGAAATAACCTTCCTCTTTAGACCGTTCATTACAAAAGGAACAACAAACAACCACTTCAGCATGAACGCCCGAAGTGCACTGATAGGAAACCAGTTTTCTAACATCAAGCTACCTTCAGAAAAATAGTTGCCAGACATGATATAAGTTTCTATTTACAGCCCCCATATGCTGAAAGTGTTGCCAAGTGGTGATCCTATACTTACTATACGAGTAAACGTAATATCACGAGACTGACGGCTTGAAAAAGGCAATTAAAGTCATGAACAGAATATGCAGTTGAAGGCGGTACCGAGTAGATCGTGGTGAATGGTTTATCACGTGGGTGACGCTTAACAGGTTAAGCATTATTAATAGAATATGGCATGATCATAGTTATCCAAGTGTTTGGGAACTAGCCAATATTTTAGCCTTTTTAAAACCCGGTAAGGACAAGTTTTTAGCAGCAAATTATAGGCCAATTGCATTGACATCTTGTTTGTTTAAAATCATGGCAAAGATGGTTAATGTAAGACTGATATGGTACCTTGTAAAGAAGGGTATTTTATCACCCATACAATGTGGATTCAGAAAAATGCACTCAATGACTGATTTGTTGATATGATGAGTCCTCTATTTGTGAAGCCTTTGCTTCCAAACAGCACCATGTGACAGTCTTTTTTTACCTTGAACTTTTTATGGAGCATGTTGCAGAATATAGGGGATCGACCTTTACATATACTGATGGCTCCAAATTTGATGCTGACGTTGAATTTGGAGTATATAGTAATAGTTTTAATTATAGAGGTGTATTTCTCTCACAGCTTTCATATTTACTGCCGAACTGTATGACATACTAACTGTTATTCAGAAAATAGCATAGGAAAAGGAGGGTAATTTTACAATTTTTAGTGATGCAAGGAGTGTTCTTCAAGCTTTAGAAGTTTTTAATTCTAGTAACCCTGTAGTTTTAAAGATTTTAGAATGGCTTTTTAATATTGGACGGAGATGTTTAATGGTTTGATTTTGTTGGGTTCCAACACATGTAGTGTCTGGGAATGAGAAGGCAGATTTACTGGCGAAGAATGCTGGATCCGAGTTGCTACCAAGAAGGTATCCCATTCCCTGTAATGATATCCTACCTAACAGCAAGAAATTGTTTTGTAATAAATGGCAACAGCATTGGGATAGTGTAGATGGCAATAAAATGAGAGAAGTAACAAATGTCATATCTCCTTGGAGGTATAACATGATCCCCCGAAAGTGGGAGAAGATTCTTTGTCGTCTCCATATTGGTCACACTTGGTTGACACATGAGATTCTTCTGAAGGGCCAATACCAACTGTAATGCGATGACTGTTTAGTACATTTAACAGTGAGGCATTTGTTGACCGAATACCCTAATTATAACAAATTAAGAAATAGATATCTGTTTGAAGCTCGAGGCAAGGATGGCAGGTTCATCCTTGCCAAGGTTCTTGGACAAGATGTGTCCTACTATGTGAGCCGGTATTTTTAGATTTATTCCAGAAGCAGGTCTTCTGAAAACTATTCAATTTCTATAATGACATTCAACTTTTCTGGTTTTAATTGAATATTCTTTCAATTTTTATATGAAATAAATGATATCAGCGTCAATGACCTCAGATGTCAGGATGCCTGAAAACTTGAAATCAATCAATCAATAATATAGATTTTTTCATTATCGCCTTCCAGGCTCCTGATAAATATCTAGCCTAACGCCTGTGACATATCCATTCTCAGGTTGTAAGGACGTTGACTAAAGTGTAGTTACATTAGTTTTATGGAGTTCCTCTCTTTTAAGGATTAGTCTCCTATTAAAGGTTGAAGGTTGTATTACGTGTGGGAATAAATCACAAATTTTAAAAGTAATTGGGATTTTCCCCAACTATACAAACATGAGACCTTTAAGTTACACTACCTGGCGGATGTGCAGGGCTTACCTGCCACCCCAAGCTGGTACTACGATCTCATTAAAAGTTTTAACAGGTGTCCCAGCTTCGCTGAAGTCATTAAAAGGTCTCAGGTTTGCATGGTTTAGGAGAAATACAAATTACTTCGTAATTTTGAATGTTTTGTCTTGTTAATATTATAGGAATGTTAGTGAAAGAGGGACACTGCATCAGTGAGGTTCCTTTCTCTGATTCTTAAGGGCATGATTGTTTGAAATTCTCCCCCTTTAGAGCAGGTATGTTCTTTTAGGAATAGGAAGGCTAAGTCGTCTTTGGCATTATTTTTGGCAATGCCCACGACAATCCTGATGAGACTGTTTAGCACTTGAAGCTTCTCGTTGACTTCTCTGTTTGCTGTTTCTGGGTATATATGCCCCTGGCTTGATGGAGTATGTTTTGTTGTCATGAAGAACTCGGATCTAGTTTTGGGAATTTTTTTAGGGTTGGGGAAGTATGAGGTGATTGCCCCTCTCAGCACATGCTTGAAACTTCCTTGCAGACCGCTGACGAGTGACCACAGGTCTTCCAGGTAAGCTCTTGATATCATTTTGGAGGGAGCTTGTAGCTAAGGCTACTGGGATCCCAATTTATCTGGTGCCAGTGACCCGAGTGGTTTATCCCTTCAGTGCAACTTAAACCAAGAAAATAGCTTTAAAAGCTTATGCCCATGGGAAAGTGAAAGTGGTAAAGTCGGAAGGGCATAGAAAGCCCCAAGATCGGTAAATCTGTGCATGTTACCTTGGTGTTCATTCCCTGTGATTCTTGTGGCCCATTGCTCCCACACTGTCCAAGAGTCCTCAGCCTTTTTTTTACAGATTCTAGTAAAAATGCATACTAATTCCCCAGGTTACAGTGATTCCCAGTATAGTATTTCTGCCTAAATTTAATAAGTAGGTTTTGTAAAAAAAAAATTCTGAAATAAAGATGGAAAAAAAATATTTATCAATGAAACAAAATTCACGATAAATTTTTATATTTAGAAGTTTTCATATTTTTGTTTTCCATATACCATGTGACAATAAAAAGAATGCCCTGTCAAATGGTATGTGAAACATGACAATTGTAGTAAGTTGCAAACTCACAAACACGTATAAAATACTCTCTTGTAAGAGACCATCGTAAACCAGTTTTAAGTACAGTATACCATTTTGCATGATTAATAAGTAATGAATAATGCTAGGGAAAAATAAAGATCTTAATGGAAAGCTGAATAATTTTTATGTATACAGTAATCCATAAATGAAATAAATCAGTTTCGTCAAAAAAATTGAGTGTTGAGCAAAGACAGACAATGAATTTTTATCATCATGGGTCCTTTCTTTAGTCTACTGATAATTTTGCTTTTGATGGTACTATTGCTGTGTCTGTTCATAGTACAGATTAATTATTGAAAGCTTTTCTATTGTATATTGTTGTTATAATTACCAGATTAGCCTGCTTTTTAAAAAAATCACTGATAAAGTAAAAATAGGGATGGTATAATATATACATATTGATGATTTAATTAGTTGCTTTATTATTCTTCCATAGGTCATATTTGATTGTACAGTAAAAGTTTTCTTTTATGAATTAAGGTTTTTCTCTTTTTATATCCTCAATACAACAATTATTTTATAGTTTATACTATTCTCACTTTATATAACTTACAGAATTGAAGTTGATCCATTCCCATTTTATTCTCTGTATAACTCAATTTCGTCTACTCTAATTTGTTGCTTAAGTTTTATTTGCACTGTATGCTTTGAAAGTATATTGTTCATATCAAATCACTTAAAGGAATACTTAAATCTACTTAACAAGCAAATGTCATACAGAATTTTCAACTTTGGTATGGTTTCTTCTTGTTTTATTTTTGAAAAATATATTAATAGCTGTGGTAATGAATATTAGCCCTTATTGTTTGCTTGGGGTGTTTAGTAATTTTTTATTTTACATTAAGATTTGCATATATGAATTTTTTTACTTAAGCCTAGTATTATTTTATGATGATTTTGTGGGAAGATGTATGACAGAATTTTATTTTCAGGTGGAGTACCTCTAGCTACATTGAATCTTCAAGTTGGTGTGGCTGCTGGCCAAACTATTCCTGATGCATGGCACCATCAGATGATTTTTGGAGTCGGCCCCCAAGGGATCTACCTCACTAACCCACTGGAGTGCGTGTCTGATTGTCTCTTGGGAGAACAACTGTGTACCGACAGTATATTGTTAATACGGAGAGCAGATATAGTAAGCAGATGGGGGCAAGGAGACAAGCTAATACGATTAACACAACAGAAGGATCCAAGGTGGCTAGATATGAATGTTCTAGGTAAGCGATACTGTAATCTATAGAAGTTAAAATCAGAAAGCAAGTTAATAACTGATCACAAGTTACATGTGCCCATCTATTATCATAAAGTGATTCAAGAAAGTCTTAGTTGAAAAGTTTATTTCACCTACACAGGTATTGGCACTTGAATTATCCTCCCTTAAACCTATAGTTGATTGAAGTATTGAATTAATGTTCTAGCTGTTCTGTTGGTATCAGTGTGACTGTACTATAAATATTTTCATATTTCTAGAAATGCTTACATGTTGATGCTCTTAACTTTTACGTTATTTTGATGGTACAGTATACTCTGTAGTAATTGGCCAGGGCTGACTTGGAATTTAACATCTTATTAAAACATGTTGTTAGTAGGACCTAAACTGCTAAGAGTACAGTATTCTCAAATTTTCATATTCACTTTCCCAATAGGTAGCGATAAAGACTGTTAAGAAATGGGAGAGTAGAAGCTATGTTCCTTTAGAAGTTTGTTTTTATCAATAGTATTTATTCCTATGCAGATACAAACTTCTGATTCATTTAATGTGGTTACTACTGATAATGTTTTCTACACACGGTTGAACCATAATTTGGTTGGTTGTGTCATGCTTTGTGCTGGGTAGACAGTGCATTCGCAGGAAGCAAGTGGAAGGTTTGTCACTGCATCTCTTCACAACAATACCGGTGGTGAATTATATAGGTTGGTCTCTCACTTCCGTCTTCTCCCCTCCCCTTTTGGTGTGTAGCATTCGTGACTTTTGTTTACATAATTCATAATCATTGAGTGTCTACTCATTAACTGGGAGTTACAAGTGAGTGTTTGTGTCCTGTAACATGTTTTCCTAGAATTTGCATCGCTACAGATTGATCCTGGCCCGGGACATTAGTTTAAACTGTTTACTGGGGAGGCTACTGCTGTGGTTGGGCACCACAGTGTGGGGGGGTGCTTAACTGGCTAACGTTCTGGTGAGCATATATTTTGATGGAACTGGAACTGAAATCAGACACCTTTAACCTTTATTTACACCCTTACCCAGGACAAGATAGCTGGATGGACATGGACACGCTCTCTCCTTGCCCTTCTTGTCTAGACGAGAGATTATAGAGAATCTGTGTAACTATTGTAAGAGTTTGTCTCCCTCCCAGTAAGAGAGTTTTACCTCTTGCTATATGAATCTTAAAGAGATTTCTCATTGCTGAATCTCCTCCCAAAATTATGGCTTGATGAGCATAGAATGATAGATTTTTGGGAAATTCCCTCTTTGCGTATAGAAGGTAAAGGTATTGAAAAAGACTTCTACCCCATGCCTGCACATTACAGTCTGACTTGAAAGTCAACCTGACAAAAAGGTGCATAAGAGGACTACGCCAAAGATGAAACAGAGGCCTTTTAGGTAATAAGTCCTATACTTATAATGCACTAGGCAGGGAGGAAGTACATCCCAAAGTGGGACAAGATGAAGAAGAAAGAGAATTCACCAGACCCGCCTCAGCCCCCTTACCACACCGTAATGTTCTTACAAATGAAGAAAGGGAGGACTTTCAAGGTAATCAGAGTTCTACTCTCACCCCTGACGAAAGGATTGATAACCTCATCTTTGCCTAAAAACCTGGACTAAGTCTACTTTAGAGAATTCTTTCTCAGGAAACGGTCAGGAAATCGGGATTCAGTCGCAAGCACAGAATCCCAAACCAGCTATGGCCCGGAACCCTGAATTGATGGAAGAGGCGCTAAACTGATTTAACTGTCAGGTTTCAGCCCCAGAAAGGTCTCTTAAAAACCAACAGGTCCCCCGAGCTACCACCTCTGAACCTGTCTGAGCAGCTAAAGGATATTTTTACCCCCTTGGGGGCTTTCCTGAGCCTGTTGCAGTTCCCAGAGAATTTGCCTAACTTGGTATCGTGTGCCCAAACAAAGGACATGACGGCATTCTCATCTGTCTCTTGAGGTCCAGAAATGATGGACATGAAGACAACAGTCATGTCTGCAATACATGCCTGTCCCTGGCTCGACCATTGGTCTAAAGCACTACTCACTATGCAATGATGGAAGATCTTAGAGATCATCATACCTTACAAAGATTTAAAGATTTATCACGAGTAAGAGCTACAGCTCTATAAATCTTGCTACTTCAGACAGTTCCCATATGGGGAATCTGTCCTGAAAAGACTTGATGCATTCATAACCAGATGTGTGGAACAACTACCCCCGGATGAGGCTTTGAATCTGAAGAATTTAGATTTGCTGAACTCCCCATATCTGATTTCCTGGTCAGAAGTAGAGTCAGTGATAATTAGGATCACTAGACAAAAACAAGCAACTTCAGGAAGAGATGTAACAACAAGGGGTAGGCCTACTGTACAGTGCCTAAAGAGAGGCCTGTTTGAGGTTTACAGGCACCCAGGAGTTCAATCCACCCGAACCAGGGGATCAAGAGCCTCTTCCCCTGGGGACAGAAACTAAAGACCCAATAACCCTTACTAGTGTAAGAGCACACCTAGACATACCACAGGTGTGAAGAGATTTTGTATGTAGGAGGAAACGATACCGGTTAGGTCTAACCTCTGGACATGAAATTGACATATCCAGAATATGACCCCTACTCTCTTTCCTACAGTTTATTCTTTACTTTGGTTCGTCTAGGTAATCCTCCACTGGATAGGTGTCGAAGCTGGCATCCATGACTGTTAGCACCTGTATTAGATATTCTCTCCCTTGAGAGTATTCTATACCAGTTGCAGACAGGGGTAGAACCTGGCTTAAGTCCCCCAGGTCCCCCGACTGTGCAGGAAGTGGGGGGAAGCTTCTTTGGACCTTCCCACCCCCTCCCTGCCTTCTTTCCTCCTCTTTAGTTCAGTGATTTTTGGCCTCGCTGCTATTTTTGTTTACTTCAGAGGTTCATTAATCCCTTGAGATACAAGCTTAATGCGTTCCGGGACCCGAGCTCGTATGTCAATTCACTCGTATCTGGGATCAGTTTTTCCCATATAAAATTAAAAAGAAAATTAACCTCTTCCTACCCTCTGAAAAAACACCTGAAAACAGTATATTACAGTGGAAAAATTTGTTTTTAATTGTTCTAATTCACAACCTACGCTCACAAAATAAATACCTATGTACTGGTTATGCTCTGCAGTAAAATGTGACATTATTATGGAGTTCTTACCTTCGAGACAGACGGTAGCAGCTAATGGCGGTGTGTGCGGAGGAGGAGGGGGAGAGAAAGGGGAGGAGAGAGACTTGACGGCAACACATTAAGTACGCAACACTTTTGTAACACTATGTAACATAACTTAAACTTTAAATTTAACTTAAATGAAATTAGCAACTTTAAATTTAACTTAAATGAAATTAGCTTACTTTACACACACTTAAAAATAAATGTTAATCATATGTTACACTAAACTTAATTCTAATTTTGTTTTCATTTTCATCTTTTTTTTACTTTTCTTCTTCCGGCTTGGCTCTTTTTGACTCCCTTTCACCTTGACTTTTTGCCGTCTTTTTTAAAAGGAACCTATCTAGGGATGTTTGCTTTTGTCTCCCCTTTAAAATGTTATGAAAATGACGTACACAAGCGTTGTCACAAAAGGCTAACGCACGACCTCACGCCAACTTGTCCGGGTGCCTCTTTTCCATAAAATCAGAAAACTCCTGCCACTTAGCTAACATGTCTCTGATTTCCTTCTTTATAGCTTCCTTCTGCTTGAGGATGGTACATATTGTTGATGTACTCCTCTCATATTGGCGAGCCAGCCCAGTCACTCGTACACCACTCTCATGTTTTTTTTTATTATTTCATGCTTTATCTCAATTGTCATCATGCGCTTTTTCTTTTCACTACCCTTGTTTGCACTCGCTTGCTTTGGACCCATTGCTTATTCACTTAATTCTGTACTGATTAACGCAACAAACACATAAAAAATACAAACACTACGGCCAGAGCTCGGAGATAACTTTACGCGACGGTGATCCGACGGGAAAGAGCGACCGATGCTGTCCTCGTGAGCAACCTCTCGCACACTAGGTCACCTAGCGGCTGCTAGGGAACCGTCTCATATCCTCGTATCTCAAATTTGTCTCATATATCGGGGCAAAAATATGCTTGAAATTTTCCTCATATCTCAAATTTCTCATATGTTGGGACGCTTGTATGTCGAGGTATTACTGTATCGGCTTCTCAGGTTGAATTACCAATTAACCTCAATGAAGATTAAGAGTCGACCTTTCGAGATGAAGCTACGAGTTGTCTAAACTCAATTTTAATACAGGAAGTCTAGCTTATGAAACAATGGCCATAGCTGCACTACTTTTGTAGAAAGACAGCCACTACCAGTGATGACCAAAAGTCTGGCTATGAGCCATTGCTGTTGGTACCTTTTTCTGTGGGAAGATATTACCCATCCTGAGAAACAAGGCCTACCTTAGTATCCATGGTACGAGTGATATTTATCGTTGTAGGATTTACGCAGAACCCCTCCCCAGTCAGAAGAACTGGACTTTCCATGACCCAGGGGAGGGGACATAACACCCTGAGAATGTACCCCTGGAAAAGTTGAAAGTTGCCCTCTTGTTTTCTCTGTTCATGGGTTAAAACAGGACTTTGGCACTTCCTTCCAAGTTTGAGAAAACTTTAAGACTCTCGAGAAGAATAATGACCTAAGGGCAGTAATTACATCTACCTCATTTAGGAAGCCTGAAAAGGAGGTCCACAGAGAGGTGTAATTTAGATGTTCCCTAGAGGAGTCAAGACAGCACCGAGATGAATTGGTTGCGATTACCAATGTGCACTATCCAGAAAGAGAATTGGATAGATTTGTACATGTGAGTTTGACAACCATCAAACACCCCAGTAATGACATACAAGAACTCAAACTCACTACTCAAATAATATAAGCCTATAGTAATTATTCATATGTAACAAAGTTGATTTTGATACTACACTTTGTTTAATGAATGTAACTAGAGATGTGTTTATCCTGATAAGCTGATGACTCGCAACGCCATCTGCAAGCAAACATGCCAACTAACCGCAGACGACACTAGGATATATTAATTGTTACCATATCCTAGCAGACGACACTAGGATACATTGTTACTGCATCCTAGCAGACGACACTAGGATACATCAATTGTTTATGCAGTATTTATTTCATTTATCATATTTTATTGATATTTTGTAATAAAACTATATTTTAATAATGATTCATATTTTGTTGATATTTTATAGTAAAACTATATTTTAACAATGAACTTTTTGTCCAAGTTCGAAATAATATAAGCAGATAATGTTGATTGCCGCTTTGAAAAACATCTTGCTGCCATTTGAGAGCAGTGTTATCGAGTTAGGAGAAAACTACCTAGACTAGTCTCACACAAACAGCAGCAAAATTATTCCACCTAGTGGAATTTCTAGAGAAGTCTCAATTTGATCATTAATTCATTTGGTAAGATAATGTGCACACGGGGAATTTGTAAAATATTACTGAAATTTTGCTTCTTTGCTAAACTTTGATGAACATTAAGCAACACTCCTTTTATGTAAACAAACCCTTGTGGTGCCGCTTTTTTTTTTGTGATATACATAAAATTGGGATAATCGGCGCACAACTAATTGTGATATGAACGTAACGCTTTTTCATGATACACTAAAAATATGAAAATTTACTGTGCCAGACCAAAAATTGCACTGTAGAATTGCCAACTTGGAAATGCTGCTATGATAGATTGTAAAATATCATTGTTCCGTAACCGAAATACAAGCCACGCTATTTAATATGGGTATTACTTTCGGCGTAGCTGAAATGACGAGCCGTTAGAATTTTAACGAGGGTTTACTACCCCCTCGCTAGTTAGCGCAGGGGTAGGGAGGGGTAGCTAGCTACCCCTCCCCCCCTCACACACCTGTGACTAGCTCACTTTGCTTTTGGCTCGGGTGATGAACAGACGTGTCTGCTCCCACCCTCGCTTATTGACAGCCTTTGATCTTGTTTTGCTTTTTCTTTTCACTGTGCTTGGAAGTTGGCCTCTACTATGCTTACCTGACCGCCCTTGTGGAACGTTTATGTCGGTGGTGGACACAGACCCTCACACCTTATGTCCTTATTGCAGGGGCCAACGGTGTGAAAGAAATAATGTATGCGGTGAGTGTAGGGAGTGGTCTACCTCCCAGTGGGAGAGGTTTTCACGGCACCGGAAGAAGAAGTCTAAACGGGATATTTCTCCTTCCAGGGTTTCCTTGAAGAGAGAAAATACCAAGGACTCTTCTTCCATAGCCCAAACCTCCTCCGAAGCTCCCACTCGATCGGTCTCTTCCGAGAGACCGTCGAGTGGTACCGTAGGCCGTACTTGTGTTCGCCAACCTCGGGGTGCGGGTGAAGACGTTGCCTCCCATAGCGAGGCAGCTCCTCCTCCTCCCCCATGCGAGGTTATTTCTGCCAATGTTTCTAATGATGATTTATTGCAGCTTTGGGCTTCCTTGGGGGCTTCAGGGTTCGCCCTCCAAGGAAGCCCTGTTTGACATAATCAGGTTGGGGGCTGCTGTCAAACAGTCGCCGGCGATAGCAGAGGTTGACCCTCTGTCTATCGATCCTCTGTCTATCGACCCTGTCTATCGTCGACGTTGTTGTGGCCGAGGCTTCCGACGAGTTAGGTCAAACCTCTGCCTTGGGCGCTGAGTTTGCTGAAGGCTTAGTTCCCCCCCTCCGAACATCCTTCGAGGGAGGATCTAAGTCCAACGGTCTCTCCTGCAGGTGATTCTCCCCCTCGGGGGAATTCACTAACAGAGACTCCTCTTCGGAGGACTGATGATGGTCTGCCTGCTGCCCCCAGAGGAGGTATCAGACGTAAAGCTCGTCTTCCTCTTCGCCGTAGAAGCCTTCCTTCTCCCCACAAGGGTGTTAGGAGGCGCCACTTCGGTTCTTCGCCTTCGCAGTCCCCCACAGAGGATCCTCCTCGCCGTGCAGTGACCGTTGCAGCTGCATCCCTGGACCTCTCTGCTGATCGTTCGCGATCTCCTTCGCCTGCCAGACCTGCTGATCTTCCATCTCCGTTCCTGGCTGCTGACGCGCTGTGGGCGCCCACGCACCCCGTTATCCAACGGGCACCAGTCCCTTCGGGGCAAAAGGGGCTTTCTCACATTGTCAGTAAGTCCATTAAGTGCCAGGTATCCCTTGTGCGCCCACGTTCTCCTGCGCGCTCGCGCGGAGCGTGCGCAATTGCGCGCAAGCGCTCGCCTGCTGTGCCTGAGACTACTCTCCAGAAACATCCTGTGCCAGGGACAACGCGCCAGCGATCTCCTGCTGCAGAGTCTACGCTCTCCTGCTCGCCGTCGATCTCCTGCGCGCCAGCGCTCACCTGGGCGCCCACGCTCATGTGCACACTAGCGATCTTCTCCTCGCCAGCGCACATCTGCGCGCTCTGGTCCTGATACGTGCCACGCGCGCCTACGATCTCCAGTTCGCCATCGTTCGCCCGCGCTCCCACGATCTCCTGATCTGGGCACAGGAGGGAAGACTGCTTTCACCTTCTCGTCAGCGATCTCCTGCGTGCCATCGGACCTCGCCCACTCATCAGCCCTCGCCCGCGCGCCATCGCGCGCAGTCACCTTCACGCGCACATGTTCCAGCCCTTCTAGAAGTCTCCGAGATCCTGTGCATCCACGCGCCCACAAGCAGTCACCTTTGCGCGCAACTATGCTGGTGGTTCCTACTGCGCTCCCTCTGCCTTCGCCAGATCGCGCACCTGCGGGCCATCGCTCGCCATCACCTGCGCGCCATCGCTCGCCAGCACGCCCACGCGCCCACTCACCTGCTCGCCATAGATCGCCTGCAGGCCCAGTTGTAGTGTCTACTCCGAAGGATTGCCCGATCCCCTTCCCTCCAAGTGGAGTCTGACACAGCATCTGTCAGTAAGCAGCCATGGTTTGGGTCCCTTATCAGAGCTGTGGTTCAGGCTGTCAAGCCTGCCTTCTCTGAGTTGGGCCTCAAACCAAGGGCAGCTCCGACCCACTGAAGAGGAAGAGAGGAGTAGAAGTTGTGGTGACTTCTCCCAGGGTCAAGCTGGCTCCTAGGGAATCCTTGAGTAAGGCTCCCTCCCTCCCCCTCAGACTTTCTCTCCATCTCCTGTGGACGAAGATTTTCTGTCCTCAGGGGAATCTACCGAGGTGAGACGTTCTCCCATCGCACCAATGGGAGAAACCCCACCTCGAGCAGGAGAATCGTCTCAAGTTGGGGCGGAGAAGAGCCCTCAGACTTCGTTATTGGAGTCCTGTATCCCTCCTAAGAGAGAACCTAAGGACTCTAAGACCATCCCTAAGTCTTCCTCTAGGATTCGA
The DNA here is from genome assembly GCF_036898095.1 of Palaemon carinicauda. Lineage (NCBI taxonomy): Eukaryota > Metazoa > Arthropoda > Malacostraca > Decapoda > Palaemonidae > Palaemon > Palaemon carinicauda. The sequence goes on along the minus strand of NC_090735.1, from coordinate 87,455,353 downwards.
GCAGAGCCAACGAGACCATCGGAGAACGTCCACGTGTCCCCCCAAGTAGAGCCTTTGGGGACGGGAGACTTTGCTGCCAGTTCTCCAGGAGGAGAGCAACAGGAGTCGGAGCATGCCTTCTGGCAGGTCCTGACCATGATGATGCAATATATAAGGGTTTGTGACTGAGAAAACTTTAGTGGTTTATGTGTGTATGAAATATATTTGATTTTATTTTTTTCTTTTGTATCCCTCAAGCCCCCCTTTTTCCAAAAATGTCTTAATGTGTTATTGTTCCTTTCCAGGTATTGACAGCAGCCCCTACACTCAGTAGGGAGTGTAAGGGAGAGCAAATTTAGAATATTTCCTGTTATCAGTCTGTACTAGTCTGTGATGCTGTTCTATATCCATACCTTGTAACTAGAAGTAAGCTACTGTGTTGCTATATGAGAGTGTGTCATGAACATTAAATAGTTAACAGCAGCGATGGAAATGGCATATCTGGTCAGAGGCCCAAGAAGTGAATTCCGATGTTAGGAAGAGGGTGACTTTTGAGTTTAGTATGAATTCAGACTTATTCAAAACCCCTTCCAAGATTGAGAGATTTCAAATGTGCTGTTGACAAACTTGTCGAGACATTGTAATGGTGGGCCCGCACAGACCTGTACGACATAGTATGCGGCTGTACTTTTCAGAAATTAGGTCTGTTTAAGTGACTTTGCATCCCAATGGTGGACGGGAGATTGATGAGAACAGTATTGATTTAGGGAAAATTGTGGTACTGTATTTTTCACCGTTATATGTTCTTTATAGATGGCATACTGGTACTTGCCCAAATAGATACACAGTTAGGTATGCCTTGGTTTAGACTTGGCCTGTATAGGAACACTTATGAGTGTCCCACCTGGGGGAAGAAAATTTCCTGTGTGTGTATCACTGTTACCCTGTTGCTGAAGTTTGACGTTAAGGAATGCTAATTTTGCCTTTAATTTTCTATTTGGATTGATGGGTCCATGCTAACATAACCCTAACAGTTTTGTACAAATAAATTTTATTTTTTTGTTTTATGAACACTGCATATTATTCCTGTTCCTACACCAATGTGCCCCCCTCCCCAGCCACTGTTTTTTAAGATCTCTTAAGTACCGTAACTTATCATAATTCTTTCCTCCCACACTGTGTCCCGTAATTAATTAAACAATATTTCCTTTCACCTAATGTTCTTATACTTGTACTTATGATCAGCAAGCAAAAGGGAGGAGAAGCAAACGGGTAAGTCAGGTTCTAGCTGGGTCCCCTTGCCCAGTGTTGAACTGTTACTCAGGTTTTTGGGTATTCCACTGTTGTATATTTTTTGTGTAGTGAACGTCGGGTTGTGGTCGGCATTCGGACACTAGGCAGTTCGGGTGCTACCTCTGGCCACAGTCCGCAAACCACTACATAATGGCATCTCAACTGGTTCCCGGACCCCGAGATTCCTCCTCGTGAGGGCAAGGACACGGTCCTGGACCGAGTCTTTGGCACCCAGAAACCCGCTAAGGCCAGTGCGGCTTTGCCCTGGTCCCAAGGGGTGAAGAGTGCCAGGGATAAGGTTGAGGGCCAGCTCTCCGAACTCGCCTCCTCCAGCCGTTCCACTGCTGGCAACAAGCTCCTCCCTCCTCCTCGTATCCACCAGAGGAGGTGCTTTGAGATCATGGAGGAGTCTTGCTTAGCTCTTCCCCTGCACCACTCTGTGGAAGAGCTCACCAAGGGAGTCCCTCTAGAGAGGCTCTCTAGCCGGCAAGTGACTTTCTCGGCGACAGAGATCCTAAGTCAGGAGAAGGTTGCGAAGTGTGCCATGCAGGCTACTTCGTGGCTGGACGTCTGGCTGGGGTCTCTCGGCATCCTGTTGCGATCCGAGGATCTGTCTAAGGAGAGCACCAGGAAAGCCTTGGAGACCTTCCTCCTTTCGGGCATCCGCACCATTGAGTTTCTGGCCCACCAAGTCTCGAACTTGTGGGCCAATTCCATCTTAAAACGACATGATGTGGTGGTAGAAAGGTTCCATTCGAAGGTCCCAGCCGTCGAAGTCAGCAGGCTCAGGCATTCTTCCCTTTTGGGAAAGAATGTGTTTGAGCCTAAAGATGTGGAACAGGCAGCTGAGAGGTGGATAAAATCCAATCAGGACTCTCCTCCAGAGGGCTCTCACATCAAAGCCCTACAAACCTCCAGCACCTCAACAACCTCGCCCGTCTAAGACGACGAAACCGGCAGTGGCAGCAAAGACGACGGTGTTCAAACAGCAGCCCTTTCCTGTCAAAGACAAGAAAGGCAAAAAGTCCTCCAGGGGAGGGAAAAATCCCTCCAGGGTTCACATCGTTAATCCCCCCTGTACCAGGCTTCTGGGAGTCTCCTGTCCCAAGTGGACTGCTTGCTTCCTCGCCTGTTCTGGCAACTAACTCTGTTAGTCCACCAGAGCCTGCAGCCAGTAGACTAGGGGAGCAGTTCCTGGACAATCTAGTTGAAGCCAGTAGGCCAGAAAAGGCTCCAGCAGCTACCGCTGAGGCAGTTCTTGCCCAGACAGGAGCTATCCCAAAGCGGAGATGCCAGGCCAAGGAAAGAGCTAGACCAGCCATACCTGAAATGACATCTTCATCACAGGAGTCTACCAGTGAAGATTCTGGTAGTGACACTTCTAGCTCCTGTCTCAGTGTCATCTCAGAAGACACTGTCTCCACCGACCATGTCCAGTCCCTCCAGACAGAACGCAGTCTGTCTGATCTTATCAAGGTTCTTGACTCCAGGAGGAACCCCAAGCCTGGAATCTTCCAGCTGGAAACTGGCCAGAGTTTTGCCCGATTCCTGAGGGATTTCGAGGCCTACTGTGCCAGTAAGTATACCGCAGGAAGCTCTGGTCGATGGACTGTTGATCTCGGGAAATTTCTGAAGGGAGAAATTCATGAGGCGTTCTCAGCCATGGGGGGTCCCGAGGTCTCATACCCCGACATGAAGGAACGCCTCCTCGACTGGTGCCGAAAAGCCCGAGAGAGGCGTGATGTGGGCAGGAAGGCCCGGTTCAGCAGTGCTACCTGTGGCGAGGGCGAACTGCTGAAAATCTACGCCGTCCGGTTAGCCTCCCTGTACAAGTCTGCCTATCCTCGCCGTAGTTTGGACCGGAGGGAGCTTAGGCGGAAGCTCCTCAAAACTGTTCCGAGCAGAGCTGCGAGTTGGCTGGAACAGTCTCTGGCCACCATTAATGTCTCCGCTGGCCGTCAGGCCACTTGGCAGGATGTTCTACACCTGTTGAGTGTTCTCGACGAGGCATCCTGTCAGCGAAGCCAGAAAGCAGAGGATTTGGCCATCAGTCGTGTGGGACAGTCATGGCACGGCTCTTATGCCGACAGGGTTGCCATGGCTGCCCCCAGCCGTTCACCTGGACCAGACAGAGCGTATTTACGCACTCCTCCTCGACCGGTCCCCAAACCTGCACCTGTGGAAGTGCGCCTGCCACCATCGCGCACCCCGGATAGATCTCCCCAATTCCAGAGGAGGTACTGTGCCTGGTGCCGAAAACCAGGGCACTTGGTGGACGAGTGTCGCAGAAGCCTCAACCTCTGCCTACGTTGTGGCTCGTCTAACCATCATGTGGCACAGTGTGGACGACAGGCGCCGGTTATGAGCAGATCACCTGTCCAGAACACAGCTAATGCCCACAGCCCTGGGAGGGAGACTACCTCTGTCCAGACTCCTTCAGGGTGGAGAGCAGTACCGGTGAATGCTACTCCGACCCCGTCATCCTATTCTGGATCAACCAGTAGCCGGGAGACCCGAAGTGGGAGCGAGTCCAGTGCTCCTTCTCGGACTGTGGGGAAGAAGAAGAAGAGCAAGAAGGCCAAGCCCAGGAAGTCAAGAACTGAGGAGTATCATAGGGCTTTAAACACCAGGCCTTCGGTGTAGAAGATGGGGCTACATCGAAGGAGGGTGTGAGTGCTAGAGTGCATGCTCCTAGTATTCCGGCGGCAGCCTCGGAAATCTCGATTTCCAAGGTTACCCCTCAACCTGAAAAAGTCATTGCACCTTCAATGGCTCTTTCAGGATTGGCCTGTGATAACCTGTCCTCGACACAGTCAGAGCTTCTCCAACTGACTCCTCCAGGGAGAAAGCAGAAACTGAGGCTGTATTGAAAACCCTTCGTAGGGTTAACCTGGCGCAGTTGGCTCCTGTACCACTCCTGGTTGTCCCAGTGACCATGTCTGAGTTTCCATCGGGACTGTTGGATGCTCTCATTGACTCCGGAGCTGAGGTCAACCTCCTGTCATCGAGAGTAGTACAGGATTACCAGCTGCAGATGGTACCCAACACCATTGGACTGAAAGGTTTAGGGCAAACAGGACCTAAGACCCTAGGTACTGTACGGTTGACCCCTATACTGCATGGAATGACATTCGCCCCGGGTGTGTTCCATGTAGTGCCTTCAGGAACTATGGCTGAGCACGTAGTGCTTGGTTACCAGTTCCTGAGAGCAAATGGGGTGATAGTTGACATAGCCCGAAATCGGCTGAGCGTTGGCAGTACTCCCCAAGAGCCTCTTTGGGAGTATTATGTCCCGATACATGGAGCCTGTTGTCAGCAAGTGCTTTATGCACTTGATGTCCACGCAACCGATTCAATGAAGATTGCCAGTATTGAGCCAGTACTTGTTCCAGTTAGTGTTAACTTTCCTAAGGGACTTGACACGTCTTTTAGGTGCCCTGCTTGTCCGACCAACTGTTGGCCGGAAATGTATTATGATGGCGACATCATAACCCCCGGTCTGTCAAGGAAAGTTACAGCAATTCCTGGCATCCTCGAACTGAAAGATGGAAAAGCCTCAGTTTTTATCAAGGGTTCATCTGAAGAAACTGCCAAGATCAAGAAGGGCGATCTCTTGGGGAAAGTGTTCACCATGGTAATGGTGGATGCTCCTCTATCCTGCCTGATAGCGCAGGAGTGTGACCTGACTCCTGAACCGAGCGTATTGGAAGAGATAGACAATCTGTCTATCTCCGACGAACTGGACTCTTCTCAGAAGGACCAGTTTTGTCAAATGCTTCGACGTCATCTTCCAGTCATCAGTACTGGTGATGATGATGTGGGAGAGTGCTCAAGCACACCAATACGCATCCACCTGTATGACGAGACGCCCATTTATCAGAGAGTTCGACGGTTTGCCAAACCCGTCGCTGACGCCATCGAGGAACAGTGCAAGGAGTTGCATGAACTGGGTATTATTGAACCCAGCATCTCTCCTTGGTCTTCACCCATTGTTCCAGTCCGAAAAAAGGGCAATAGTATACGGTTGTGTGTGGACTACCGTAGACTGAATAAGGTGACTGTCTCTGATAAGTTCCCGATGCCTAACATGGCCGACTCTGTATTTGGACTTCAAGGAGTCAAATACTTTACAACCCTTGACCTGGTTCGTGGATACTACCAGTTACCGTTGGCAGAGGACAGTAAGGAATACACGGCTTTCTCTACTGCCTTTGGACACTGGCAGTTCAGACGCTTATCGTTTGGACTGAAAAATACACCTGCAGTGTTCCAGAGAGAAATGCAGAGAATTCTCCAAGAGTTCCCGAAAGCCAAGGTGGTTGTCTACATTGACGACATATTGATACTTGGGTCTTCTTTCGAGGAACACCTGAAACTGGTAGAACGAGTTTTGGCTACTCTCCAGAAGCACGGACTCAAGATAAAACTCGGGAAGTGTTCTTGGGTTCAAGCCGAGGTCCAGTATCTTGGTCATCTGGTTGGACGTTCTGGTATGCGTAAGCTACCAGAATACATCCAGAAAGTGGAAGACTTCCCTAAACCGACCACTGTGCGTGAGCTACGGGGATTCCTGGGACTGGTCAACTTCCAAAGGAAGTTTATCCCCATGTGCTCACAGATAGCCAAACCATTATCTGCGAAGACTGGAGGACGAAAATCTCAAGGAACTAGGAAACTGAAGTGGACTGCAGAAATGGACAGTGCCTTTGTGCGCTTGAAGGAACTGATCAAAGAGGACATTATGTTGTCATACCCTGACTACTCCGCTGATGCTAAACCCTTGGAGTTGTTTGTTGACGCTTCGAGTGAAGGTGCTGGTGCTTGTCTGTGCCAGGAGTCCTTGGAGCATCCAGGGGAGCGTCGGGTGATAGCGTACGACTCCATGACTTTCCTTGACTGCGAGACCCGTTACTCTACCATTGAGCGTGAGTTGGCTGCTCTGCGATGGGGAGTGAAAACCTTCAGGGCCTTCCTTTATGGTCAGTTCTTCGTGATCCATTCTGATCACCGTCCCCTGATGTACCTTCATGACATGAAGATGGTGGACAGTCGACTAGCACGGACACTGGAGGATCTGTCCGAATTTAACTTTATTGTTAATTACTGTCCAGGAGATCAGAATGCCGCTGCTGACTGGTTATCCCGCTGGCCCGCATTGACTGACTATCTGTTAGCTACTGAACCCAGCACTCCGAAGTTGCCTACTGGACTGGCCTTGTATAAGGAGGTTCGTGGTGGTCCAGATTCTCTCATCGAATCCTTGGAGCTAGTCGTGAACTGCTGGACAGAAGGGTCAGGTGTCGCACCCGACTCTCCGCTGAAGGGAGCCAAGCTCTGGGATGCCTTAGTTCAGCAGTTTCTGAAAGACGCCGGTCGACTAGGCTTCAAACTGGACAAGACCAGCAGGAACAGGATCAAGGCAATGAGATTTCCAGGTACAGTCCCAGCTCTGGAGTTGCTATTGGCAGCATCAAAGTTATTGAACCTGGAAATCTGGGTCCATTGGGGTCCCACTTGTCCCGTAGTCTATCGTGATCCATCCTTGACTGAGCCTCAGTGTGTGCATCTTCAGTGTCTGTCTGGAGTGCATTTTAATCCTCTGATTGAGCTCCGCAATTACGTCCCTCCAACTGACGTGATTCTGGGCCATAAGGCGAAGGTAAAATCTCGTGTTCGTGACGCTGAGGGCTTGATCACTGATGATCAGGGAGCGCCGGAGGATTGTCCTGTAATCCAGTACGTGACAGAAAAGGCACCTCGTCAGTCCAGTTGTACCCATGTGTCTCAACACTCGGCAGTAGGTATAGTAATGATGCAGGAGACCTTATTTTGTGCTCTTGTTGATACAGGTGCACAGGTTTGTCTAGTAAGTGAGTCTGTACTGAGCTAACTTGGCATAGAGTACCAGGTACTGTCAGGAGAACAGCTAGAGGGGTTGACTGGTTTCTGCACCAGCATTCTAGGCTACGTCCAGTTAGAGGTGAAGTGTCCTTCTGGGTGGGGGCTACCGCTGTTTAACTATGCGGTGGTAGCTGCCAAAGACATTAACTTTTGTTATGTTCTTGGTAGGAATATACTGGACGCAGCCTACCTGACACTGGATTCACCCCGAGAACAGTTGGTGTATGAGCACACTACTGTTCTTCAGTTGTCTCCCAAGGTACTCTCAGTCTCCTCCCTGCATACCGAGACCACTGTTATGAAGGTAACTGATCCTGAATCTGATCAGGGAGTGTTCTCTGGAAATGCTCTTCTGTCCTTCAGTCAGGTGTCCAAGATTCAAGGAGATCATCGACAGAGTCAATCTGTCATTAAGATGATCTACTCTGGGGTTCCTGCATCTCGAGTTCCACGCTCCTGTCTACCCTATAGGAGATGTTGGTCGAACCTGAAAGTTCACCAGGGTTTGCTAGTGAAGCGGAACCCAGACGGCTCAGTAGTCCCAGTAGTCACCTTCAATGTCCTGATTGACCTAGTTGCCGAGACACACCTCCAGAATGCTCACTGGGGGATCGGAAAAATGATTGCAATGCTCCGTCGACTCGTCTGGCACAGATCTTTAATTAATGTAATCAGAGATATGTGCCAGACGTGTTGGGAATGTCAGACTTGTAAGGTCTCAAGGGAGGTGGTTGCCCCTCCGACCTTGAAAATAGTGACCTCTTCTCCCTTTGAATTGGTTGCTATGGATCTTGTGAGTCTTCCAACAACCAGTACTGGTTTTATTGGGTGTCTGATGGTAGTCGACCATTATTCCAAGTGGGTAACGGCAGTACCCATAAGGAATAAGAAGAGCAGTACGATATGCCAGGCGCTTGAAGACCGAGTTTTTCCTGTTATTCCTCGTGTTCCAGTCCGGATATTGACTGATAACGGCCCTGAGTTTATTTCCCAGGAATTTACTGAGTTGTTGGAGCGGTATAATGTTGTACATGTGAAAACAACTCCGTATAAACCCTCTAGTAACGGTGCAGTGGAGCGAGTGAATCGTACCATTGGTGAGTTACTGAGGGTGATTTCTGGGGAATCTCGGAAATGGGACCAGTTCTTATCCCGAGCAGTTCTCAGCTACAACCATTCCCACCACACTGAGATTGGCTGTACACCAGCTGAGAACATACTGAAGGGTGCTCACGATGTTGATAGTATCCCGTTGCTATCAGCAGAAACGAGAGACCCATGGGCGGAAGGACATCCTCGGTACAAACTGTTTAAAAAGGGTTCCTTGGTGCTTAAGAAGGTGCACCTGTTGGGACACCTTCTGACAAACAAGCTCATCCCTAGGTTTGAGGGGGTATTCCATGTTACTAAGGTACACGAGAATAAGGTCACCTATGAGCTGCAGAGACTGCCTGATGGTGAACTGGTAAAAGCTCACCATATCCAGTTAAAGGCCTGGTTTGAACCTCCAGTTTATCTTAGGAGGCACTTTCTCTGGTATCCGAAGGGTCCTGATCCTGTTACAGAGACTCTGAGTAGTCCAGAACTCATGGATGACAGTCCTGTTTCTTCTGAAGTCTCTGAGAGTTCTAGTTCTAGTAGTGATGGCGACTCCTATGGGGTAGCTGCAGTAGTGGTGTCCTACCTTCTGTCTTGAGATTGTAACAAGTCCCGACGACAGAGGAAAAGTCACCATCCTACTAGGGCTACTACTCAGCCTAAGCCCATTCTTAAGCCAGCTAGGACTTACGAGAGAAAGAAAGCACTGGATGCTTGGTTATATCCTCCGGAAAATTGTGATGAGACTCCTGTGTTAAAGCCTGAATCGTTTCGAGATCATTTGGTCCTCCAACTATGGGAGAACAGCCCCACTGGAATGTGTAAAACCCCTATTTTGTCTCCCGAGTCAGTGGTTCACTGTCCTGTTCTTGAATTGCCAACGCCCCAGTTCTTAGCTGCTTCTTTCCAAGAGGAAGGTATCGTTCATCCTCTGGGGAGTTGGGAATTCTGGGAAGTTTCCAGTATTCCATTATTGGAACTACCTTCTGGTGTTTCCAAGAGTTCCAGTCCAGATTGGTCAAGACCTGCTACTTTAGAAAGCCCTGTTTCTGAATCGGCAGTGTCTAATTATCCTGATAATAACTTTCTTGGTTTATTGCCACCCGATTGTGACGACCGACTGTCGCCTGAAGATCCCACCTTTAGTGGATTTAGTCCCCCATGGACTAGGTCAAAGGGTCCTGTTCTTGACCTACCTTTAGTTCAGTCTCGAGTCCTGGAGTGGAGACCTCATCTCACTGACCAGACGAATATTATAGAGGGGGAACCATCCTCCATTCCTAAGTCACCTCAGAATTTAAACCCTTTCCTACATTCTGATGGTGGATTAAAACACCGGTCAGAGCTCGAGGCTGAAGTGGCACAGTCAGGTATATCAAACCTGAACGCTACAGCACTGTTTGGGTCGTCCGAAATACAAAGTTGCCCCGAGTCATCGCCTGATTTTTCGGGATTTTTATTGTCCTCTTCTGAGTCTACGGATTCTGTCTCTGGTTTACCTCAAAGTATGTCGATCACCCGCAGATACCAACTGTTATGTGAGGTTATCGACCGATTAAAGACACCCAGCCTGTATCTGGAGAGTCGCCGGCTTAGCCTGTCTCCTGTGCTGCGAGAAATTAATATGGCTCGCCAGCAGATTGCTGAATCCCGGCGCATGTCCCGAGACAGAATTTTGAGACTCAGAAGAAGAACTATAAATCTCCCACGGAATTAATCTTGGTACAGTTTTTAAAGAAAGTTCTGATAGTAATTACCCTTTTTTGTTCTTATTAGTTATATTTTAATTCCCACATTGGGTATCTGAAAGGCTGGGAAAGGGACATGTGGTGTGAGGAAATCTTTATTTAGTCACGGTTTCTGTAACTGTTGTATTTATTGTTGTACTGTAAATTGACTTTGACCGTGACAGTTATAATAAATTCAGTAAATTGCTTTTATCAGGTAACACCTGTAGTCCAAAATCAATGAGTTTTGTATGTTTTTTAGATTGATTTTGGACTGCAATGGATGTAAATTTTTTTCCCTTGTTAGATCCTGAATGTATACCTGTAATACTGATGTTTTCTGTATGATATGGAAATTGTTATATTGTATATTATTGAAGCATTGTTGGGAAGAATAGACAATAATCTAACTTTTTATTTGTAAGTACTGGATCTCCATTTTGTTTAAAAGGTTGTCTATTCCTATTGCTTTTTGTTAAGTCATGAGTCTGTGGAAAAAAATGTATTGTACCTAGTGTAAATTTATGTAATTTGATATGTAACTTAAGGAAGGGATGATGAATTAAATCTCTAGTTGATCATCCTATCTTTTTACTGAATTTTTTTTGCAAGGTAAATTTTCTTTTTCCACTTGAATGTTCAGAGTTTGTGTGGGGTGTTGCTGTCAGTTACGAGGCATTTTTTGGATGGGCTTGAGGGCTAATGGGGGGGAGAATGCAATATATAAGGGTTTGTGACTGAGAAACCTTTAGTGGTTTGTGTGTGTATGAAATATATTTGATTTTATTTTTTTCTTTTGTATCCCTCAAGCCCCCCTTTTTCCAAAAATGTCTTAATGTGTTATTGTTCCTTTCCAGGTATTGACAGCAGCCCCTACACTCAGTAGGGAGTGTAAGGGAGAGCAAATTTAGAATATTTCCTGTTATCAGTCTGTACTAGTCTGTGATGCTGTTCTATATCCATACCTTGTAACTAGAAGTAAGCTACTGTGTTGCTATATGAGAGTGTGTCATGAACATTAAATAGTTAACAGCAGCTATGGAAATGGCATATCTGGTCAGAGGCCCAAGAAGTGAATTCCGATGTTAGGAAGAGGGTGACTTTTGAGTTTAGTATGAATTCAGACTTATTCAAAACCCCTTCCAAGATTGAGAGATTTCAAATGTGCTGTTGACAAACTTGTCGAGACATTGTAATGGTGGGCCCGCACAGACCTGTACGACATAGTATGCGGCTGTACTTTTCAGAAATTAGGTCTGTTTAAGTGACTTTGCATCCCAATGGTGGACGGGAGATTGATGAGAACAGTATTGATTTAGGGAAAATTGTGGTACTGTATTTTTCACCGTTATATGTTCTTTATAGATGGCATATTGGTACTTGCCCAAATAGATACACGGTTAGGTGTGCCTTGGTTTAGACTTGGCCTGTATAGGAACGCTTATGAGTGTCCCACCTGGGGGAAGAAAATTTCCTGTGTGTGTATCACTGTTACGCTGTTGCTGAAGTTTGACGTTAAGGAATGCTAATTTTGTCTTTAATTTTCTATTTGGATTGATGGGTCCATGCTAACATAACCCTAACAGTTTTGTACAAATAAATTTTATTTTTTTGTTTTATGAACACTGCATATTATTCCTGTTCCTACACCAATGTGCCCCCCTTCCCCAGCCACTGTTTTTTAAGATCTCTTAAGTACCGTAACTTATCATAATTCTTTCCTCCCACACTGTGTCCCGTAATTAATTAAACAATATTTCCTTTCACCTAATGTTCTTATACTTGTACTTATGATCAGCAAGCAAAAGGGAGGAGAAGCAAACGGGTAAGTCAGGTTCTAGCTGGGTCCCCTTGCCCAGTATAAATCATGGGGTGGTGCCCAGTACTCAGGTCTGTTGAACTGTTACTCAGGTTTTTGGGTATTCCAATGTTGTATATTTTTTGTGTAGTGAACGTCGGGTTGTGGTCGGCATTCGGACACTAGGCAGTTCGGGTGCTACCTCTGGCCACAGTCCGCAAACCACTACATAATGGCATCTCAACTGGTTCCCGGACCCCGAGATTCCTCCTCGTGAGGGCAAGGACACGGTCCTGGACCGAGTCTTTGGCACCCAGAAACCCGCTAAGGCCAGTGCGGCTTTGCCCTGGTCCCAAGGGGTGAAGAGTGCCAGGGATAAGGTTGAGGGCCAGCTCTCCGAACTCGCCTCCTCCAGCCGTTCCACTGCTGGCAACAAGCTCCTCCCTCCTCCTCGTATCCACCAGAGGAGGTGCTTTGAGATCATGGAGGAGTCTTGCTTAGCTCTTCCCCTGCACCACTCTGTGGAAGAGCTCACCAAGGGAGTCCCTCTAGAGAGGCTCTCTAGCCGGCAAGTGACTTTCTCGGCGACAGAGATCCTAAGTCAGGAGAAGGTTGCGAAGTGTGCCATGCAGGCTACTTCGTGACTGGACGTCTGGCTGGGGTCTCTCGGCATCCTGTTGCGATCCGAGGATCTGTCTAAGGAGAGCACCAGGAAAGCCTTGGAGACCTTCCTCCTTTCGGGCACCCGCACCATTGAGTTTCTGGCCCACCAAGTCTCAAACTTGTGGGCCAATTCCATCTTAAAACAACGTGATGCGGTGGTAGAAAGGTTCCATTCGAAGGTCCCAGCCGTCGAAGTCAGCAGGCTCAGACATTCTTCCCTTTTGGGAAAGAATGTGTTTGAGCCTAAAGATGTGGAATAGGCAGCTGAGAGGTGGATAAAATCCAATCAGGACTCTCCTCCAGAGGGCTCTCACATCAAAGCCCTACAAACCTCCAGCATCTCAACAACCTCGCCTGTCTAAGACGGTGAAACCGGCAGTGGCAGCAAAGACGACGGTGTTCAAACAGCAGCCCTTTCCTGTCAAAGACAAGAAAGGCAAAAAGTCCTCCAGGGGAGGGAAAAATCCTAGAGGGAGTGGCCGAGGCTGCAAACGCTAGGATTGGCAGTCCCCCTGCATGTCCACCAGTGGGGGGATGCCTACAAAGTTGCGCGATCAGGTGGCAGCAACTCGGGGCCGATTCCTGGATGATTTCCGTTATCAGTCAGGGATATCGCGTCCCGTTCACAACATCTCTCTTTCCCCTGACAGTGGATCCAGTGTCGTTGAGCTCCTATGCCATGGGATCGGCAAAGGGGCAAGCCCTAGGGACAGAAGTCGAGACCATGTTAAAGAAGGATGCTCTCCATGAGGTCGTTGACAGTTCCCCAGGCTTCTTCAGTGGACTCTTTCTTGTAAAGAAGGCGTCTGGAGGCTGGAGAACAGTCATCAACCTCTCAGCTCTGAACAGGTTTGTGAAACAAAGTCCGTTCAGCATGGAGACAGCAGACACGGTCAGACTTGCAGTGAGACCACAAGACTTCATGTGTACACTGGACCTGAAGGACGCGTACTTCCAGATCCCAGTCCATCCTTCTTCAAGGAAGTACTTAAGATTCAGCCTAGACAACAAGATCTACCAGTTCAAGGTGCTGTGTTTCGGTCTCTCCACAGCACCTCAGGTATTTACCAGTGTTTTCACCCTGATTTCTTCGTGGGCACACAGGATCGGCATCCGTCTCCTCCGTTATCTGGACGACTGGCTGATCCTGGCAGACTCGGAGTCGACCCTTCTTCGACACCGAGACAAGCTTCTTGGAATTTTCCAAGATCTAGGGATCATGGTAAATCTCGAAAAGTCTTCTCTGCTTCCAACACAACGACTGGTATATCTAGGTATGATCTTGGACACCAATCTCCACAAAGCCTTCCCATCAGACGACAGGATAGGAAGGCTGAGGAGGGTCGCAGACCCTTTCCTCAGACGGGAAGAACTCCCAGCCCAATTGTGGTTACGTCTCCTCTGTCACCTTTCTTCCCTGGCCCGTCCAGTTCCAAATGGTCGCCTCAGGATGAGATCCCTTCCATGGCGACTCAAGTCCCGGTGGAATCAAGGACACGATTTCCCCATACGTCTTGGTCCCTATGGGTCCTGCGGAACGGACAGACCTTCAGTGGTGGGTAACAGACGAGAACCTACGAAAAGGAGTGGATCTTCTCGTCCTCCCCCCGGATTTGATGCTGTCTTCGGACGCCTCAAAGAAAGGGTGGGGGCCCCATGTTCTGAACCACAGGACCTCAGGCCTGTGGTCAGAATCGGAAAAGTGCCTCCACATAAATCTGCTAGAAATGAAGGTCATATTCCTGGTTCTTCAGCAGTTCCAACAGTACCTGGCGGGTCACTCCGTGGTGGTGATGAGCGACAACACCACGGTAGTGGCTTACATCAACAAGGAGGGAGGTACCTTTTCAGAGTAGCTATTCCATCTTGCAGTAGAGATACTGAGATGGACCGAAGTCCACTCTATTCCACTATCAGCTCGCTTCATTCCAGGCAAGAGGAATGTGCTCGCTGACAGTCTGAGCAGGGCATCACAGATAGTGAGTAACGAGTGGTCTTTGGATCGTCTAGTATCCAACAAAGTCCTGACTTTGTGGGGTTCCCCGACGGTGGATCTGTTCGCGACAGCCTTGAATTTCAAGCTTCCGCTGTACTGCTCCCCAGTCCCGGACCCCAAGGCACTCTTGCAAGATGCCTTCCAACAACTGTGGGACAACATCGACGTGTATGCCTTTCCCCCGTTCTGTCTGATGAGTAGGGTGCTCAACAAGACAAGAATATCGGTCAACCTGTCTATGACCTTAATAGCTCCGCTATGGCATCACACAGAGTGGTTTCCGGACCTTCTGCAGCTACTGATGGAACATCCGAGAGAACTTCCTCCACAACACGAGCTACTCAAACAACCACATGTCAACATCTTTTACAAAGCCGTAGTTTTGCTGCGGCTTCACACCTGGAGACTATCCAGCATCTCCTCACAGAGAGAGGCTTTTCGCAACGAGTTGCGGAAAGGATGTCTGAACACCTGCGAAAGTCATCCGCAGGGGTTTACCAGGCGAAGTGGAGAGTTTTTTGTGGTTGGTGTCGTGGAAGGGGTATCTCTCCCCTCGATGCCACTATTCCAGCAATAGCGGAGTTTCTCGTGTATTTGCTGGAGGAAATGCGCCTTTCAGTCTCGGCAGTGAAAGGCTATCGCTCAGCTTTAAGTCTTGCCTTCAGACTCAAAGGAATGGACTTTTCTTCTTCGCTGGAACTTTCTCTACTCATATGAAGTTATGAACTTACCTGCCCTCAGTCGGAAGTGAGACCTCCTCCATGGAACGTGGTTCGAGTTCTCAGGTTTCTTAAGAGACCTCCCTATAAACCATTACGCCAGGCTTCTGATCACCACCTGACTTGGAAGACTGTGTTCCTACTCGCTTTGGCCTTGGGCAAACGAGTTAGCGAACTTCATGGTCTCTCATATGACATCGCCCATTCAAGGGGATGGGGGGAGATAACGTTCAGATTTGTCCCTGAGTTTGTAGCTAAGACTCAAAGTCCTGGAGTGCCGGACCCTGGGTTCTACTCTTTCCGGATTTCGAGTCTGCGTTCTGTAACAGATGACCCAGACCATCTCCTACTGTGCCCAGTAAGGAGTCTGAGGCTCTATCTTAAGAGAACAGCTGCAGTTCGTCCGCGAGTGCAGGCATTGTTTGTTAGCACCGGAAGGGCGAAGAGGAGGGTCAATAAGAACACTATCTCAGCATGGATTCGCAGGGTTATCCATCATTCCCTGAATCCGGACCCTCCTCTGTCACGTCGCCCCAGAGCACACGATGTCAGGGGCATTGCTACGTCCCTGGCCTTCAAGAGAAACTACTCAGTGACGCAGGTTTGACAAGCAGGGGTTTGGAAGCGTCGGACGACCTTCACAGCCCACTACCTGCAAGACGTGACCCACAGGAGGCTCGATGCGTTCTCTATCGGCCCTGCCGTGGCAGCACAACAGCTGGTTTAAACCTCAGGCTCCTTAATGGACAAGTAGATGTTTGAGAGCATTGTTACCAGGTTTTAGTCTGCATGAATGGAAAGGTATGCCTGGCCCTTATTCTTTTCTTCATCCTAACCTCTCTTGGGGAAAGCAGCATCCTGGGTTCTCTGCACAGCTGACCTCAAACCACTGCAGGTAAACCATGTTCCCTTGTGTTCCTAGTATTAAGATAATACTGTCACGTCCCCATACCCTTACGAGGTGGTATTGGGAACGTCCTATCCTAGAATTCCATCTAAAGGACTTAAGGTCAACTTCCTAGGAGGAGTCACACTTCATTCCTTCACACACCAGCTTACGTAGGCCGCGGTCCTTGCAGAGCAAGGCACTTGCGAGGTGCAGGGACTCCTTATCTTGAGTACTGACACACTCAGATACTGAGTCGTCGGGCAAAAGCCAAAAGCCAGAAACGACTGGGACTTACCACCTTACCTAAGGGTTAAGTTACCCATATTTAATAGCTTGGTTTGTATTTCGGTTACGGAACAAATGACAAATTCGTAGATAATTTTTATTTTTCCTAACCATACAAACCTTAGCTATTTAATCAAACTTGCCCGCCAGCCCTGTCCCCCGGGAAGTCCTACCTCTAAGCAAAGTGAGCTAGTCACAGAGGTGTGGGGGGGAGGGGTAGCTAGCTACCCCTCCCTACCCCCGCGCTAACTAGCAAGGGGCTAGTAAACCCTTGTTAAAATTCTAATGGCTCTTCATTTCAGCTACGCCAAAAGTAATACCCATATTAAATAGCTAAGGTTTGTATGGTTAGGAAAAATACAAATTATCTATGAATTTGTCATATTTATTATTTTTCAAAAATTTAGTAGATATGCTCTGCACAAATTCTTGCAAATTTTGAACCAGGGATAGTTTGGTTATAACTGTATATCCTACAAAAGAGACTGTAGGATATTTCACTAAAGATGCTCCTTTTTTCCTTGATGTTAGTCCCTCCTTCCATCAACCAACCAACGAAGACTTTTGGATTCTATCCTTTATTCATGATTGTGTGAGAGCTATTTGTGTATATTTATATTACCATGTAGAATCACAACACTCATTCCAGCAAATGGTGGCATTCCCTATGAGAGGTATTACTCTAGGTATAGACCTGTACCTCTCACTTTAGTGCCTTGCAAAATTTTTGGATCAGTTATAGTAGATTCAATGGTTGAACATATAAGAAAACAATCTTCTGATAGACATCCTACATGGTTTTAGACTAAAAAGGTCATGTGTGACAAATTTTGTGGAATTTTTCCAGAACATATAGTATTTATTTTTATGACCAAAGCAGGACAATAGACATCATATAGACTTTCAAAAGGCTTTTTAGAAAGTTCTTCATAGAAAAAATAATCGTCAAAATTAGAGCTCTAGGCATCATTGTTGAGCCAGCTGAATGGATCAAAGATTGGCTAAAAAACAGAAAGCAGAGAATTGTAATCAATGGAGAAACATCAGAGTGAGCAGCTGTTACAAGCAGAGTACCTAAAGGATCTGTCCTTGGCCCACTGCTATTTCTGATCTATATTACCGACATAGATTTAGGATTAACTAGTAGAATAGCCAAATTTACCGACGATACTAAACTAGGCTTAAATGTTGCAAACTCAGAAGACTTAAAAGCCTTAAAAGATGATCCAATGAACCTAGGAAAATGGTCCAGAAAATGGCTGTCTTTCACCTGTGGGGAATGTAAAGTCATGCACATAAGTTGCAGTAACCCACAATGAAATTACTGTACTCACTGCTGGGTAATGAAATAGAAACTGTGGACCAGGAGGAAGATCTCAGTATTATCAGCAAGGATTTGAAGTTCACCAAACAGAGCAAAAAAGCTGAAAAAAGCACATAAACTAATAGGTTACATAGAGACAATTCAAATACAGAAACAAAGACACTACTACAACTATACGCATCACTAGTAAGACCACTTCTAGAATACAGAGTCCAATTCTGGGTTCCATGTATTCAGAAGCATTTAGATAGACTGCAAGCAGTACAAGTAAGAGCTATCAAACTAGTTCCAACACTAAGGCAGTATTGATATAGACGGTGGATGGAATGTTTAAACTTATTTTATCTATAAACTCAATGACTAAGGTGACAGTTAATAGAGGCATTCAAAATTCTTAAAGGAATAACGAATGTAGATTACAACAATCTATTCACGCTTAGCACAAATCAGTCCAGAAGTAATGGATACAAACTAGAATTGAAAAGATACACCGCCACTCAATGTAACAATTTCTTTGCCTACAAGATAGCAAATTCTTGTAAAAGACTTTCAGCAGATGTAGTAAACAGTAACATTACAAACTAGTTAAAAAA
>NC_090735.1:87429588-87432088 GCF_036898095.1 Palaemon carinicauda | reverse complement strand
GCACTGACAACTGACACATTCTCGGGCCTCCTCCTCACTTTCCTCCCCCAAGTGGCCAGGTAGCCCGGGGTAAGGTGGTATCGGCTTATTCAAATACCACACCAAGTTGTCCTCTCGGACCGGACACATATGCGAAAGGTGATACTCGCCTTTGGTCCCGGTCCGGATGTGTTGGATGACCGCCGTATCGGCTTTAATTTCTTTTACACGATACGGTCCAACATATGAGGCTTCCAGTTTATGCTTCCTCAGTTGCAACCTTTTCAGATAGATTCTGTCCCCTATCTGTATATCAGACGTTCGCGTTCGGAAACGCTGATCGTATTTCGTCTGATACTTCTCATTGGCCCTCAGCAAGTACTCTTGGGTTATCTGAAACACTCTCCGAGCCAAATTACACATCATCACCCGATATTGTTCTGTGTTGTATAATGGCAGGGTGTGGGGGTCCATGACAACGGTATACGGCAACACAGGGTCCTGCGCAAAGAGCATAAAAAACGGGGTATCCCTAATAGAGCCATTATATGCCGTATTTAGGGCGAACTCCGCCCACGGCAACATTTCCACCCACTGGTTTGGGTTGTCCCCCACAAGATACCTTAAAATATTTGTCACCTCTCGGTTATGGGACTCGACGAGCCCATTTGCTGATGGCCGATAAGAGGCGATAGTGAAATGATCTATTTTCATGATCTGGGTTACCCCCTTGCACACTTCATTCACAAACTCTCTACCATTGTCACTTATCAATGTACGTGGACATCCGTACCTCACTATGAAGGAGCACAACGCCTTCGCAACCGACACTGCGGTTTTGTCCACCATTGTATACATGTGTGTGAAGCGTGTGAATGCATCTACAAACACACACACGTACTTAAACTGCCCGTCACCGGGGGGGAATGGACCTAGGACGTCCATATGCACTCTATTAAATTTAACAGACACTATTGACCATGTTCTGGCCTTCGGGATCACATGGTTGTGGTTCCGCGTAGTGTTACACACATGACACTTATTAATAAACCTAATAATGTCTTTCTTCATCCCTAACCAAAAAAATGACTCTCTGGCCCTTCTCAAGGACCTCTCTATACCTACATGTCCTGCGTAAGGACTTACATGAATTACATGGATGGCTTTCTCTATCAAAGAGGAAGGAAGAACAATGCGAGATCGGATATCTCCCGGTCTCTTCTCATATTTATAAAATAGGATATCGTCTTCGATGAAGAACTCATCTCTTCGCATGCGCAAGAAATCCGGGAGCTTGCTACTCGCATCTCTCACACACCTCTTGACCTGTTCGATCCAAGTTTCAGATTTTTGTCCAGCAACAAGCTCACCCACACTCCAGCCACACAAATCGACCACACACTCATTCACGGGGCATTCTCTCTGAGTTCCCCCCCGTGGAACTCCCAACATTCACATCCTCCGGACAGTTCTCGTCCTCTCTCTCTCTCTCGCACTAGAGTTGCCAAGTTCTTCCCGTTTTCTATGCGCTCCTCCCACAGGTGTATTTGACCCTGAACTCTCCTGTTGTTTTTCCTTCCGCCTTCCCGACCTAGTCGTTACTGCCGCTATGGCGGTCCTGGAGAGAGCGTCTGCTACTTTATTTGACTTCCCCGCAATATGCTCAAAATTTACAATATCAAACTCTAACAACCGCTCAATCCACCGAGCTTGCCGAGTATTTAATTCCCCTTTTTTAAACAAGTCTCGCAACGACCGATGATCTGTATGTATTTTAATTTTATGCCCAAGCAAGAAGTAGCGGTGTCTCTCCAGCATCCATAGAATTGCCAATGCCTCTCTATTGAAGGTACTGTACCTAACCTCTGGTCCCTTTAAAGCTTGTGAAGCGAAACAAATAGGCCTCTCATTCCCTTCATCATCAACCTGAGAAATGACTCCGCCTATCGCGATCTGACTCGCATCGGTCGTTACCAAAAACGGCCGATCGAACCTTGGATAAGCCAAAAGTTCGTCACTCGTGAGTGCATTTTTTAATGTCTGAAAAGCAGCTTTTTCTCTTTCTCCCCACTGAAATTCGGGCCGCTTCCTCAATGAATCTAGCGGTCGTGCTATGTGACCGAAGTTCTGTATAAATTTACGGTAATAGCCAGCGAGCCCGAGAAAACTGGCTACTTCCTTAGCGTTTTTTGGCTCTGGAAATTCCCTGATTGCAGCTACTTTATCGGCACAAAGCCGTAGGCCTTCGGGTGTTACTATGTGCCCAAAAAATTCTACTTCTTGTTGAAAAAATTTACATTTGTCTAAAATTAATCTTCATCCCCTGATGTCTCAAGGCTTCTAACACTTGTATAAGATTTTTTTCATGCTCGTCTGCCGTAGCCCCAATTACAATTATATCATCCAAATAGACAAAAACACTATGTCCCAATAATGAAGCTAATACAGACATCATCACACGAGAAAAATGGGCAGGAGCATTCTTTAATCCGAAAGGGAGATAATTATACTCAAGCAATTG
>NC_090735.1:87384588-87419588 GCF_036898095.1 Palaemon carinicauda | reverse complement strand
TACAATCTAGGTGTAGTTAACCATCCCTTACCTAAAGGGATGGCACCTGTGAGCAGTTCATATACAACCGATCTGCAATGTGACAGTGGATGCTCTACTGCGGCACAAGCCGATAGAGTTAGAATGGTCCACGGACGCAGACCTATTCTCTCCCAGATAGGAACAAGTCCTCGAACTGCAGTCCGACCTCTTCTTTACGAGCGTCATCAAGGAACTACCTCGATACGTAGCCCCATACGAGGATCCTCTAATAAAAATGACAGACATCATGTCTTTGAAATGGAAGGGATAGACTTAGGATTTCCAGTTCATCCCATCCAATCACCTGCTGAGAGTCCTCAACATGCTGAGATTAATTGCCTGCGATTTATCTCAGTGAACCCGAACCCTTCATTGCATGATTTTCTGGCCCTAGCGGTTAGGAAAAGGTTTGGGATCTCAAAAGGCAATATAGAATTCTTAGAAGAATACAAGTCTAAGTCAACTAGAAGACAATATGAGTCATCATGGAAAAAGTGGGTTCCTTTCGTAAAAGCAAAAGGACCGAAAGAGATTTCAATGAACTTCTGTCTGTCCTTCTTTATCCATCTTCATAACCAAGGTTTGGCAGCCAACACGATAACTACGTGTAAGTCAGCCTTGACTAGACCTCTTCTATATGCTTTTTAAGTGGACTTGGCGAATGAGATCTTTAATAAGATCCCGAAGGCATGTGCAAGGCTTAGGCCTGCAGCACCACCAAAGCCCATCTCTTGGTCTTTGGACAAGGTCCTACATTATGCCTCACCCATGAACAATGAGGATTGTTCGCTCAAGGATCTAACCCAAAAGGTTATTTTTCTGTTCGCTCATGAACAATGAGGATTGTTCGCTCAAGGATCTAACCCAAAAGGTTATTTTTCTGTTCGCTATAGACTCAGGGCTAGAGTTAGTAAAATAGTGGCCCTATCTAGGGATGAGGGCCACATTCAGTTCGCAGAAGCAGGAGAACTAAATCTCTTCCCTGATCCAACCTTTCTCGCTAAAAATGAGCTACCCACTAAAAGGTGGGGTCCCTGGAGAATCTGCCCTCTGAAGGAAGATGTCTCTTTATGTCCGGTAGAGTGTCTAAAGGTCTATCTTCGTAGAACTTCAGACTTCAGGGGAGGGCAGCTCTTTAAAGGAGAAACCTCTGGATCAAACTTATCCCTAAAACAACTGAGGGCGAAGCTCACCTATTTTATAGTAGAGCGGATCCTGACAGTACTCCCGTAGGTCATGATCCAAGAAAGATTGCTTCATCACTGAACTTCTTTCAGTTTATGGACTTTGAGCTTCTTCGTTCATACACCGGATGGAAATCATCCAGAGTGTTTTACAAACACTATGCGAAACAGGTTCATTGAACTGAAACACTTTCTCGTGGCGGCGGGTAGTGTATTAAAACCTGCCCCTTAATTACTGTCGTAAACAGTTAATTGCTTGGGACTTCGAATGTCCTCGCTCATATACTGGATGAGAGTCGTCCAGAGTGTTCTACAAACACAATGCTAAGCAAGTCCATGAAATGAAGCATTATGTAGTGACGCCAGGTAGTGTTTTTAACCTGCCGTCTGATCCTACGATGAACAGCTAATTGGCTGGGACTGTCAATTAAAGGGAGAAGGGGTCATCTCTTTTAGTGTGACCTCCTTTGAATAAGTGTTACCATGGTGACACTAACTCTGTTCAAAATCCCAGGTGTGGAATTATACAGTTAGCACTAGTGTCGTGTGTACACAGTACACAGCGTCGATAGAAGGTAACCGGTAAAGAAATTATGAAGAGAAAGTTTATTATAAATTTTCTTTAATCTGAGAGTGGCACTCATCATTTCTTTCTTCTCAAGAAAGAAATATAATCTCTGTACATGTTACATGTATAATTCCGATATCATGCTACATTCGTTTTACTTGCTAATTCACTTAGTCATTTATCGAAAATAAATGTCTATTAGAATGTAATTACGTCCCAATTTTCCCGACAATTGCATGATTAAAAGTCCGGAGTATGTACTCTTCATATATTTGTATGCTTACAAACAATAGATATAAGAAACACTGATAAGTATTCGGCAATATGCACAAACTACGAGACAGTTTGTACATACAGCGTTTACTTATGTTTTGTTCATACAATATATGCTAACCTTGAGACCCCTTTTCTACTGTCTAGAATGACTATTCCCTGTAGGGGGCAGGAAGCACTAACATCGTGTATGATTAGTGATAATGACGGATAACGGTAATGTCATTTGTCTCGATTGGTCCAAACGATCATAGAAATGTTGTCCCAATGTTAAGGCACTGGTGAAAATCCAGAGATACACTAATGCTCTGGTACGCTTCCATCAGGATGACATGGCTTGAGCCCAAAAAACGGAAAATCTATTTTTGGGTGAGATCGCCATGTCGTCCTGATGGACCCACCCTTTTCTAAAAGAAAAGATCTACATAGTATCCCTCCCTGAGTTACTGTATCTGTAGCACCATGCTCAATGCTACAAGAAATGTCCGCCATCTTGGGAATGCCGCTGTTGTGGTGATCAATAGTAGTACGAGAACGGGGGCAACCTTGATACGGCCCCCTTCTATTCTGCCACGTCCCCCTCGAAGCATAAATGCTATTAGTGGTGCAGATTGCTATGTGGCGTGTCAAGAATACGTCCTCTGATATTATGCGATATCCTTGAGAGAAAATTTAAGGATATTCGCTCCAGGAGTTAGAATTCTGGGACCTGAAGGTTTAATTCTCTGGGAATATCACTGTAGTAACATATATCCCTTAGGAAGCTACTTAAGGAACTTCCATCAGGACGACAAGGCGATCTCACCCAAAATTAGATTTTTCGCTTCTCTCAAAATCTGTTATATATATGTATATATATATACATATATATATATATATATATATATATATATATATATATATATATATATATATATATATATATATATATATATATATATATAATATATATATATATATAATATATATATGTATATATATATATATATATATATATATATATATATATATATATATATATATATATATATATATATATATATATATATATATATATATATATATATATATATATATATATATATATATATATATATATATATATATATATTTTTGGGCTCAAGCCATGACGTCCTGATGGAAGGTTCCTTCAGTAGCTTCCTTGGGTATATTTAACTACAGTGGATATTCCCAGAGAATTAAACTAAAGGTTATCTCAGAATTCTAACTTCTGGTGCGAGTACCCTAAAGGTTTCCCTCTAGGATATTGTATATCAACAGGGGACGCATGTATTAACACGCCACATAGCTATCTGCACCCCATATAGAGTTAACACTTCGATATGGAAAGGTGGCTGAGTAACTGAGGAGCCGTTCCACAGTTACACTCATCCGTGGCTGCTTTTGGTACTCGAGACGTAAACAAACGGGCGCCATTGCTAAATGACGTCATGTCCGTCCTCATCCTGAGCTCAGCTTCTGCTAATCTCCATGATACAGCAGGTCAGGGCGGGGCCTGAAAGGCTGAACTAGAATAGACGGGAGGGTCCATCAGGACGTCATGGCTATCTCACCCAAAAATAGATTTTTCGCTTCGCTCAAAATCCGTTTTTTGGGCTCAAGCCATGACGTCCTGATGGAGGTGTACCAGAGAATTAATGTATCGTGGAATTTTTCCCCTTTTAATGCAAGTGCCAAGGGCTTCGAACAGAAGTATAGAACATGTCCTTACCAGAGATTCTATGATGAACTAGCTTCCTGCCCCCCTGGCAGGGAAGTCCTGGTGGACAATAGGAACATCTCGAAGCGATCATTGAAGAGCTACTCAACCTGCGGAGAGTTCGTGCCGGACTCGTAGACAAGACTAAGGTTAATATTCAGGTAGGAATATTATCAAGCATAGGTAAGTAAATAACATTTACTACTCTCCCTGTAGGAGAGATCAATCTGGTCTCGGAGGCAGGAAAAAGGTTAATATTCGAATAGGAATATTATCAAGGCATGAGTGAGCATATAACATAATTACATATATTATTCTTCTCATTATCTAGAGAAAAAAGGGGTAAATGAAACTATAACAATCGTATATTTCTTGATAAAGAATAGGAGCGGAGAGAGACGCACATGGAATAAAATAGACATTTTATTTCAAAGATTGCAGATCATTATGGTAGTAATTACAATAATGAATATAGAGTTTATTTACAATAATAAAAGAATAATGTACATAGAAAATAAAGACTTCAATCTTGAATCTGAAAAGAAATTTTACTTTTTAGAAACACAAGTTCCGGAGGAACGTCAGTCTTTTTCAAAGAAAACACATCATGCCTTAGGGCATGAGGCACTCATGTAAAGTCTATGACATTTCACCTTGGTAAGAACAGTCTATTAGAAACACTAAGTGTCCATGAAATCACTATGTATCACAAAAGGGTCAACACAGGCACCCGTAGAGTTAAAGTCCAAGTAACTCACTGTTCTATGCAGAGTTAAACAGCAGGTTTCATAACACTACCTGCGGCTACCACGAAATGCTTAACTTCGTGCACTTTTTTTGCGTAGTGCTTGAAGAAAACGCGCGATGATTTCCAGCCTGTGAAGCTCTTGAGGCTTTCGAAATCCATACTCTGGAAGAAGTTCAGAGAAGAAGCGACTTTTCTAGGATCATGACCTGCGGGTGTACTGTCAGGATCCGCTCTGCGAATGAAGTAGGTGATTTTCGCTCTTAGTTGTTTCAGTGACAGGTCGCTACCCGATGTTTCTCCTTTGAAGAGTTGTCCTCCACCGAAGTCTGAAGTTCTTCGAAGATAAACCTTAAGACTATCCACTGGGTATAGAGAGACATCTTCCTTCAGGGGGCAGATTCTCCAGGGGCCCCATCTCTTGGTGGGTAATTCATTTTTTGCCAGAAACGTCGGATCAGGGAAGAGGGTAAGTTCTCCTGTATCTGCGAACAGGATATGACCCTCGTCTCTTGATAATGCCACTATTTCGCTGACTCGGGCTCCCAAGGCGAGAGCAAAAAGGAAGATAACTTTTTGAGTCAGGTCCTAGAGAGGGCACGAATCGTTGTCCAGGTTAGAGGCAAAATGGAGCACCTTGTCCAGGGACCAGGAGATAGGTTTTGGTGGAGGTGCTGGGCGTAGTCTAGCGCATGCCTTTGGCAGTTTATTGAAGATATCACCAGACAAATCAATCTGGAAGGCGTACAGGAGTGGTCTAGTCAAAGCCGATTTGCAGGTGGAAATCGTGTTGGCCGCTAAGCCTTGTCCATGAAGGTGAATGGAGAAGGACATACAAAAATCAATGGTGATTTCCGTAGGATTTTTTGCCTTTACGAAAGAGACCCACTTTCTCCAGGAAGATTCGTATTGCCGTCTTGTAGATTCAGTCTTGTATTCCTCGAGGAAGTCTAAGCTTTTCGTCGAGATTCCAAACCTTTTCTTTGCGGCTAAGGAGAGAAAATCATGAGATGAAGGTCCCTGACTTTCAGTGATGAAGCGAAGACAGTCGACTTCTGTACTTGATGAGAGAGAACTGGGCCCGGTAGGGGGATCAGCGTGGGCTGCAGCTCCAGGACCAGAGGGTACCAATTGCTCCGGGGCCACTTGGGAGCCACTAGTGCCGCTGTCCCTTTTAAGGTTCTCAGTTTGGAGAGGACTTTCAGCAGAAGGTTGGGAGGAGGGAACAGGTATATCCTGGATCATCTGTTCCAATCCAGTGACATAGCATCCACTGCTTCTGCCTTGGGGTCCTCGTACGGGGCCACATATCGAGAAAGTTGATTGTTGTCGCTCGTTGCGAAGAGATCGATCTGAAGTTCTGGGACTTGGCGAGAGATGAAGGAGAATGACCTTGCGTCTAGAGACCATTCCGACTCTTTAGAGCGTCCGCCGTCACATTGCGGAATCCTTGTAGGTGAACTGCAGACAGGTGCCATTTCTTCTTTTCTGCCAAACGAAAGATCGGAAGAAGTACCTGATTTATCTGGGGCGATCTCGAGCCCTGACGATTGAGACATCTGACTACCACCGAGTTGTCCAGAGTCAGACGAATGTGGATCGAGGGAGGCGGGGAGAGTTTCTTCAGGGTGAGAAGAACCGCCATGGCCTCCAAGATGTTGATGTGAAACGTCTTGAATAGGGGAGACCATGTTCCTTGAACCTTTCGTTGGTGGGAGTGACCTCCCCAACCCTCCAGTGAAGCGTCCGTGTGGATGTTGATCGATGGAGGCGGGTGTTGAAGAGGAATGGACCTTTTCAGGGCCTTTGCTTCCGACCACGGCTTTAAGAGTAAGCGAAGTCTGTTTGGAAGCCGTCTCTTGAGGTCTCTTCGAGCGATGGATGCGAAACGTCTCCAGACTCCCGCGGCATCCTTTAGCTGTGCGCGAAGCACTGGGTTTGTCACAGAGGCGAACTGTAGAGAGCCGAGAACTTGTTCCTGTTGGCGTCTTGAGATCCGTTTGGATTTTAGAAGCCTTCTGACAGACCCTGCTATTTCCGTCCTTTTCTTCTGTGGGATGGAAAGGCGGTGTGACTGAAGATCCCAATGGATTCCCAACCATTGGAACTTCTGAGCTGGAGAGAGGCAAGATTTCTCGGTGTTTATCTTGAATCCCAGATGCTCTAGGAACTGGGTGACTTTGTTGCAGGCTCTTACACAATCTTTGGGCGATGTCGCCCAGACTAACCAGTTGTCTAGGTAGGCCATCACTTGGACGCCCTGAAGACGGAGCTGTTGGACGATTGCGTCTGCCAGCTTGGTGAAGATCCGTGGAGCCACGTTGAGCCCGAAGGGCATAGCCCTGAAGGTGTAACTTTTCCTTTGGAGTCGAAATCCTAGATAGGAGGAAGCGTAATGATTCATTGGAATGTGCCAGTAGGCATCTGCCAGGTCTATGGAGACCGTGTAGGCCCTTTGAGGCATAAGGGTCCTTATTTGTTGCAGAGTCAGCATCTTGAATTTGTTGTTCGCGATGAACTTGTTGAGAGGGGATAAGTCTAGAATGACTGAGTTTGTCGGAGTCTTTCTTGGGAACGCAAAATAGTCTCCCTTGGAACCTGGTTGACTTTACCCTCCTGATCACCTTTTAGTTCAAGAGTTCTAGGACATATTCTTCCAGGAGGGGGGTTGACTGTTGGAAGAATTGCTGGAAGGCTGGGGGTGGTTGAGTCCAGCTCCAGCCTAGTCCCTTCTTGACGATGCTGTGAGCCCAGGGATCGAAGGTCCAACGATCCTGGAATTGGCGGAGTCTTCCTCACACCGGAAGCACATCATTGCTTCTGGTGTCCCGAGGGTTTGCCACCTCGGCCGCTAGCTCCCCTTCCTCCTCTGCCTCTGGAGGGACGGCGAGAAGAATCTCTGCCGGAGCCTCTGCCTGAGCCCCTACCTCTGGGACGAAAGGTAGTCGAGTGTTGCACGTATGCAGGGGTGAAGACCGGCAACTGCGACACCACCGGTTTGGGGACCAACTGAAAGGTCTGTTGCGGCTGCGTAGCCACTTTGGGAGTAGCAGGACCCGGAAACTGTCGTCTCTGTTGACGTTGCTGAGGTTTGGGCTTTGAAGTCTTCCTCTTAGGCTGAGGGCCATCATCCTGAGAGGACTTCCTCTTGCGGGACATGCCCCACTTATGGAGAAGGTTCCTATTCTCCGTGGCAGCTTTGTCCACAATCTCTTTCACCAAGGTAGATGGGAAGAGATACTTGCCCCAGATATTGGAGGAAATCACCCTCCAGGGTTCGTGTTTCACTGTCGCGTTAGCAAACACGAATTCACGACAGGCTCTGCGAGCCCTAGTGAAGCTATATAGGTCCTTGGTTACAGTCATCAAGTGCAACTTAGCTAGGACCATATAAAAGTCCGGGACTCTAGTATCCCCGGCCATGAGCTCAAGCTGTACCTGGTGGGACAGCGACGCGGCAAGTCTCTCCTTCGTATCCTGTTCCCTACGAAGGAGGTGATTGTTCAGTCTTGGGAGGCCCTCATTAAATTGACGACCGGCTACGTCAGGCTCTAGTTTCCCTACCGTGAAGGTCGACTGGATGTCTTTCCAGTGCCTATCATCGGGGGGAAGAGTAATGGAGAAGGGTCTGCACTCCTCCAGTGCAGGGCAAGGTTTCCCTTCCTCCACTGCCTTTATGACCGCTGTGAAGGCCTTTTCGATGAAGGGGAAGGTCGCAGAATTTGGCGCAACGAAGGTTGGATGCTTCTTGCTAAGCGCCGGCATCTTGGAGTTAGTGAAACCCCTACTCTTCACCGCCTGAGCTAGCATAGCTTGGGCTTTCGCGAGATCGAACACAATAACTTCCTTTGGTTCAGTCAGACCTGAGCCGGACGTAACAGTCCGGATAAGCCTCGAAATT
Source organism: Palaemon carinicauda (assembly GCF_036898095.1). NCBI lineage: Eukaryota > Metazoa > Arthropoda > Malacostraca > Decapoda > Palaemonidae > Palaemon > Palaemon carinicauda. Next base: position 87,411,176 of record NC_090735.1, on the reverse strand, counting down.
TGGGAAGAACTCCACTTCTTCCAGCAAGATAGAGCCAACCCTTTCACTAATGTAAATTTTGCCAGTTGTAATTGGCATATGCTCGGCGTATCTCCATGGGTTAGCTTCCGAGCAGGTAGAGTCGTCCTGAATTGTTCCTGAGATTCTCGTAGCTTGTTTTCCATGAGGGCTTCAAGCATCTTGAAGATCTCTTGAGTGGCCGGTGGAAGAGGGTCTGGAGTGGCAGAAGTCGAAGGAACAGGTTCCTCGGACGGTGCAAGAGTTGCTGGGGGAGCAGGAGCGACCTCGGTCTCCGAATCAGGGTATTCCACCTGATCTTCCTCATAGTCGAGTTCCTCGCCCATGAGGTTCCTCTCCGTCCCTTCCGACACTTCCGACATACGTTCGACGTTGTCGGAATCGAGATGGCACTCACGCAGGGACTGAGCCATGACGACATCAGGTTCCACCATGATCTGGACGGTGGGGATCTGATCACGGGGGACCACTGAGTCTTTCGATGCTTTTGGGAAAAGCAAGGCCCTCAAGTCTTCGTTGGGAAGATACGGTCCAATGGCGTTCTTCTGGAAGCCACGCACCCATTTGTGTAGCTTCTCCCTAGCAATGTCCCTTGCCTCCGCAGAAGGAGGATCGTCAAACGCCTCGACAAGAAGACTTTTGCAGACTGTACAATTCTGCGGGTCCCAATACTTCAAGTCGCCTTTCTTGGCGGCGCAGGGGGCATGGGTCCGGCACGCCTTGTGCCCGTAGAAGTCCGGGCGCTTCACCCCGCAGAAGTTACTCTCACACTTCATATACTCCTCCTGTAAAAGAAAGAGATCATGAGTACATGGAAGGCATGAGAATGACTTACATTACTCTAAAATTAAAGATAACTTAATCTAAAATTAAGAATAACTTGATTATAAAAACATTTTAATGCTTCAGATTAATGAGCGGGAAAGGAAGTAGATAGACACATACTTGTGAATCCCGCCCAGCTGGTTACCGTAACCTTATCTGTAGACTTTCTTTGTGCCCGAAGGTCACAATGAGGGAAATCCATATGGATGAGCCAAGCTAGGCTTCTAACATAAATTGTCCGCAGAGTGTAATAGGGTCTGAGACCACTCAGATCCCTGGGGGAGAAGGGGTATAGGATAAACCCCTTATTAAATGTAGGTTCCGGCAATCGACTGCACTAAGATACACAGAGTATGCTGGAATATTGTAATGTGCAAACAAACAGCATAGCCACAATCTTGGATGGTAAGACAATACCTATATGGAAGTGGCCAAGCCATCTGGCTGCAGTATATTGACTGTTGGCATGTTGCCGGCAGCCATGGAAGGGGTGCATGTCCCTTAACGTCTCATGAGGGTGCCGGCAGACCGACGGAACACCGGAGGCCGGTCCTGCAGGGTGGAAGGCATCAAGGCAGACACACTGAGTATCTATAAGGATAATACCATAGTGGCGACCGCCGGCACAGCGGCGGGTCGTCGGCAGGGGGCGGCAGTTCCGGCAGCCGAAGGCTGACGGCATGGTGAGCCTTGGATCAATTCATAAGATATATATGTATATTGTCGTATACCTAGATTGCCGGTAATCAATGCCGGCATGCGGGTGGCCGACTCCGAAAGTCGGCCGGCTGTTACTAGGTAAAACGAAGGGTGGGACGTCGGCGGTAAGCCGACGGAAGGCGGCAGCCTCCGGCACACGGAAGGCTGACGTCTTAAAGGGGGGAAGGCATCTTATGGAAGAATGTCACCTGAGGTAGTGGCGGTTATCGCCGGCAGTAGAGACGGCAAGGGACCGGCACCAGGATAGAAAGAGAGAAAGGTAAGGAGGGATGGAAGGGGTAAGATCCTATACCCCTCCGGCATCCCTCCGGAGAGAGTGCACTCATGATAGGAGTTGATACTCCTAACATCCGGCGGCAGGGAGCCGGCAGGTGCCCGGGTGCCTGTGGTAACCCAAGGGAGTGATAGAGGGCACTCAAAGAGGGGGAAATCCCCCGCCGGCAGGACCGCCGCCGGCAACCACCCCCATAGAACGCTATGAAGGGTATGTGTACCAGAGCGGCCAGCTCAGCAGGAGAACAATGTTAGCCCTACCACTCCACCCAAGGGAGGAGTTGTAGGACTAAGGACAGGTGTGTAGGCAAGCCTACACCAAAGGGATAGGTGGGGAGGGAGAAGAATGGGTCTTTCTAAAGAGGAGACTCTGCATGAGAACAGCCACCAGGATAAGGGAGAACACTCCCTAACCTAGGCTAGGTAGCCCAGATCGAGAACAGTACTAATGTACCGTCTCAAACTATAATAAGGCAGAGTCAACCCCCAGAGCTTAACCTAAAGTAGGAGGACTAACTCCTAGGCTAGGAAAGCTTGAAAGACACATCGCTAGTTGCAGGGAGGAAGGAGTAACCCAACCAGGTGCAACTGACAAAGGGCAGGGCCCTTCCTAATCTCAGGCACGACCCTAAGGGAGGGTCATTCCCTTAGGGTAGGCAGAGAAGCGATAAATACTCTGGTTGTAGACGAGATTCCCCTATATAGAAGGGAAAGCAAGTCTACCCAGAGGGAATGCCCGCAGGCAGGGGTAATAGTGAGCATATAAGGGTTCCTACATTAGGTTAGGAGGGGATGATATACAATCAACACTGTCCCTTATATGGTCCCCGAAGGCGAAAACACTTACATCACAGTAAATAGTATGTTTAATAATGCCACAATCTTCATAACTTAACTTAGGAACACTATATCATGCATGAAAACAAGCACTAGGCTGTCCAGCCTAGAGGCTAAGCTAGCGATCTAGTATGGGGTCGAACAGCGACCGAGTCTGATGAGCGCTAAAACACGATATAAAGATTCCCTAGCTATGAAGACTAAATAACTAATAATATTAATTAGTTAAATGACCGGAGAGGGCTATTCTGGCTAACTAAATAAAGCATGCAACATGAACAGCGGCGCCATAAAATGGCGCGTCCGGTATCGGCACAGCTCTGCCACAAAACACAATATTTTACGAAAAGTAGAAGTTACTTTACGGCTAGAGCTTATTTAAACAATACTGGGACCTGGTACTCAACTTTCCAGAAGAAGGCGAGGCTGAAGGTAACGACATAACGGCGATGTAAGCTGATAAAGTAAGCACTTGGAAAAATCCAACTTAGCAAAGAAGCTACAGGCGAAAGGATGAGGACGGATGTGACATCATTTAGCAATGGCACCTGTTTGTTTACGTCTCGAGTACCAAAAGCAGCCACGGATGAGTGTAACTGTGGAACGGCTCCTCAGTTACTCAGCCACCTTTCCATATCAAAGTGTTAACTCTATATGGGGTGCAGATAGCCATGTGGCGTGTTAATACATGCGTCCCCTGTTGATATACGATATCCTAGAGGGAAACCTTTAGGGTACTCGCACCAGAAGTTAGAATTCTGTGATAACCTTTAGTTTAATTCTCTGGGAATATCCACTGTAGTTGGATATACCCAAGGAAGCTACTGAAGGAACCTTCCATCAGGACGTCATGGCTTGAGCCCAAATATATATATATATATATATATATATATATATATATATATATATATATATATATATATATATATATATATATATATATATATATATATATATACAGTAGGGTCCTGAATTATGCGAAAATTTGGTCGATCAATGACCTCGTATAAATGGAAAATCGCATATTTCGAAACACGCAACTAACAGAAATAATTCCATTGGGGCCATGGCAACCAGCAACTTGCCTATTCAAACGTGTTTACTACCCATTTCCAATACTTTCTATGTACTATACTGCATTTTTTTATATCAAATTGTTCTAGTAAATAAATCAAACATTTAATATGCTTTAAAGTTCTAATAACTTGAAAAAAAAAAGGTTATAATAAAAACCAGGATGGGTGTAAACACCTAAATTTTCCGTTATAACACGACCCAAAATAGACAAATTTTAATGTTTGTCATCTCTATTGTATAAAACAACTGGTGAATAGCAAAACCATCACTCTATAGACTAGCTTTTGTTGTATGATTGAAAATCCAAAATTATCAAAATAAAGGCGATTTTATATTATGCGTTTCCTAAACACGCCAAAAAGCACAATAAAAACGACAACCAATGTTTTGTTTACGTTTATCTCTGATCATAACGAAGAAACAGACGCATTTACACATCTGTGTATGGGTTAGTTTTTGCATCGACAGCAATTTTACCAAGTATTGATTATATGTTGAGAGAGAGAGAGAGTGAATCAGCTGTTGTAATCGAATACCGTGTTTTTGTTTCGTGAGGAATTGATCGCCAGAACTAACAATAGTCATGTTAATTTCATTCTTAAACTTAGGTTGCCATACGTGAACTAAGGTTTTATTTCTTACAGAGAGAGAGAGAGAGAGGGATTTTTATAATTATACCGTGTACTCTACAAAACTAATCTTTGCAAATCAAATGTATAATGTTTAAAATATGACAAAATATTACCGACTCGTTACCGAAGTTTAGGGTATTCACTGCCGATAAACGAACCCAGTCTACTCGTGAAAACCTTGAACGCCCGAAGGGAAAAATAAAGCTTTTATATATACTGTATTAAACAAAAATAATGCTTTTATATACCATCATTAACACTACCATTAAAATTATTGAAAGGTTGGAGAAAGATAAGGATTGCTGAGAACATAACCAGAACTCTGTTTACATTTTGTCAGCTGGACTCGCACAGTTAACAGTTGATTTCATTGTTGATGTGGAATTTTATCCTTAAATAGGCTTTTTATTATGAAATTATGTTAATAAGATGTAATGTTAATATTGTTTTGTAACATTTATTATAAATCTCTGTATTTAGGCCTACCAATAGACTTAAAAAGACAATATATTTGATACGTTTTGTAGTCCTTGACTAGCAGACTTTGAACAGCTTCGCAGATACAGTAAATTTATTTTTGAAAAATAGTGATCGCATAAAAGGGGAATCTTATAATTCGAACACGTATAATTCGGGACCCTACTGTATATATATATATATATATATATATATATATATATATATATATATATATATATATATATATATATATATATATATATATATATTTGGGATCGAGCCATGTCATCATGATGGAAGTTCCCTTCGGCTGGTTCCTACTGTATAATATTTCTGCGAGTGATATTACAAGAGAATTACCGTCAGGTATCACGGGGTTCCAACCCCCCGGAACGACTCTCCGTAGATATCGTGTATAATCAGAGACGTATCCTTATATAACCATAGATATCTGCACCCCCAACAGACTTTACCCAGTCTAATCCACCAAAGGGAAGGATAAGATATATTACTGTAATATATGTACAGTTGCTTTTAAAAAGCAATAATGCTCCCAAAACGAAATAAAATATGAGAGAGAGAGAATTAGTTCTCTCTTATTTGATGTCAGGATGCCAGAAAACTTCAACTCATTAATCTCTCTCTCTCTCTCTCTCTCTCTCTCTCTCTCTCTCTCTCTCTCTCTCTCTCTCTCTCTCTCTAATAAATGAAATCTATGTTTCTTTGCTCCTATTGAGGCTTTATAATCAAGCACCAAAGAGCTAAAAACTCTGAAATAATGCATCAACAACATGAATGAAATTCAATGTTATGCAATTCAACTCCCAGTACAAGGAAATAAAATATGAGGAAAGCATTTAAAAAAAAAACTATTGGAATTAATATGCTAATTGGAAAATGATAGATCAAGTAATAATTGTTTCTTATAGTAAATATGAAATATCTTTCAGTAGCATGCCTTAATAAAAAGGGAGTTATTTGATCTGAAAATTGAGGTTGATGACGGACTAGGCAGGGTTGAACAGTCAATTCAAATGTAAACAAAGCATGAAATAGTAATTTGCTGTTTTTAATTATAAATACGATTCTAAAATGTGAACATTACATGCATCATTATTGGGTACAGTTAAGGGAAACACCAGGGAGAGAGAAGTATGAAACAATTTGACAAAGATACGAGACAGGCGGGGGTAGTCAAGTTCCTTCTCCTTGCATATTTCCTCTGCCACATTTACGCTAATTCAAATAAAATAGCGAAATCAATGAATTTGGGAAATGCGAGTAGGAATGAAAAATAGGAATGGGAATGCGTGGAATGAGGGATAAGAAAGAGGTTTAGAATGATTAAAATGACGAATGAATGCTAGAAAAGAGAAGATGAATGAGATCGCAAAAAATAATGAAAATCAAGAGAGTTGGAAAGATATGTGTTGGGAGAGCAAAGTAAATGTATGAAAGGGATTGGGGAAGGAATTGGGAAAAGGATTAAGGATATAATAGGTGAAGGACAATAATAATGTGAAGGAAATATCATACTAATATGCATGATATGTTATATCAGTGAGGTAATTCTGTGAAAGTGAATGGTTATTTCAGTGGGATAATATCGTGAAAGTAAATATAGGTTGACGACGGACTACACAGATTTGATCAGCTGATTTGAATATAAATAATGCATGAGATTATAATTCGATATGTTTTTAATTATAATACGGTACTAAAATGTGAATATTACTTGCATTATCATTGGATACAGTTAAGTGAAACACCAGTTTAATCAAAATCCAGTTCATTTCAAATCTGTAATTTTTTACCTCTGTAAATTTGGATACACACTGTATAGAGAGAGCTAGGACCAGCTGGGTGTAGAGATAGGTAGTGGCGCACAGCTCTCCCAGTGTACTGTAGAGGAGGGCGGGCTATTGGAAATCATCGCCCAGCTTGAATTTTATTGCAATTTTTATGAGGATTTTTATTTGATAGGTATTACATTATACTTGGTCATCCCAATGTTGTTGCCAACTATTAGAAATCAAATTCTTAATGTTGGATAAACAATCATCACAGTTTTTTTTTTTCTCTCTCTCTCCTGTTCTCCTTGGCTGCAAAAAACGAAAACTGTTAAGCTAGAAACTGCGATTAACGAGGTCTGACTGAATAGATATGTTGTAAGTTTCCATTTCAGTGTTTGTGCTGTGCGTGTGATAATGTATACGGCAGGTTTTCAAGACACTTGCACAAGGCCGGGAACCTTCCCTTCCGACCTCTCCCCCCTTGTCCATCAGTCTTCCCATCGGCGGATAACCTGTCGTTGACTCGTCTGCCGCCGCAGGGGAATCCTCATCGTTTGGACCCTCCTAGTTCAACTGTTGTCTTGCCTTTCCCTCTTCCACAAGGAACATAGGGATTACTGTGGGAAGGGAGTGTTGCCTTTCAGAGCTTGACTTCAGTCTTTCTCTTCTCAAGGCCGTTCACCTTTCATGGGCTTCCGACAGTATAATAACGGGAGTCCACCTTTCCCGTTTGCTGTTTAGGTTGCGCTTCTGATTGTTTTTCTTAATTAAGTGAAATTATAATTGTTTGTAATACAACTTTTCAGTTTCTTCACATGTACACTACATACTGGACACAGTAAGGTTACAGTACAGTACAATACAGTCAGGATCAGTGTTTCTTCCGATTTAGTGAATATTTTCAGTTGATTCAAATAATTGTAATTCTTGTTTTATTACAGTTACTCTCCGCTCTCCTTCTCCCACTGATTTAGACTGGGGAAGGGAGTGCGCAGTTCTTATTCTATGTTTGTTCCCTCAGTGGTCTTCTTTCCCGTCGCAGACTAGGTGCTCCTCCCTAGGGAGTTTTTTGTTACATAATTTATTTTATTTTTCCTCGGTTAGCGATGCAGTTCTTCTTCGTTCGACTAAGAGAGCCAATGAAGTAGAGCTGTTCCGTTCATGCCTGGGGAATCTGAGGTTCGCCTCCAGAGGTTGGATTACTTTACCTTCCGAAGGAGAACTACCCTGCATCTTCTTCATCAATTTATAGACTCTGACTGCTGTTGCTGTCTTCACCTAGATTACGGTCCCCCCATGTTGAGTCTCTCTTCCTTCGGGGGCAGTACATAGTCTTAGGCAAGTCTCTCCTGCGAAGTGACCACCTCTCTCGTTCGCGAGAGGGGCCACTCATAGAGACTCCTCTTCGGAGGATGGCTACTGGTGAAGGTCAGCTTGCTGATCCACCAGCCCCCAGGGGCGTCATAAAAGGGCGCCATCCCTTCTCCTTAAAAGTACGCTTTCACCTCCGGTGAAAAGACACTTCTTTGGTTCTTCAGCAATGCAGCCTTCCTCTGCAGAGGAACCTCCTCTTCCATCATCTTCAGGCCTGTTCCTGGACCTTCTCTTGACGACGTTGCAGCTAGTCCTCTGACTTCGGTCCTGGACTCTTCTGTGGATCGTTCGCGATCCCCGTCGGTGGATGTTCGCTCTTCCAAAGGCCACATCCCAGTTCCATTTCAACCTTCACGCTGACCTGCCTTCACCGTTCCTGTCTCCTATTCATCATCTGCCTGCTCGTGCTGCACCTCCTAAGTGTTTAGCTGCCTGCCAGCGTTTTCCAGTGCGCCAGCGCTCTCCAGTGCGCCAGCGCTCTCCAGTGCGCCAGCGCTCTCCAGTGCGCCAGCGCTCTCCAGTGCGCCAGCGCCCTCCAGTGCACTAGCACTCACCAGCGTTACATCAGCACCCTCCAGTGCTTCAACGCCCTTCGGTGCCGCAGCACTCGGCACTCGCCTGCTCCTCAGTGTATTCCAATGCCCCAGCGATTTCTTGCTCATCAGTGCATTCCAATGTCCCAGTGATCTGTTCACTGGCGCGCTCCACCGCATTCTCGCCAGCCCACTTTGCCCGCCAGCGCAACAGCGTTCTCCAACTTGTCAGTGCTCCCCTGCCCAGCTGCACTCTCTTACGCGACATCGCTGTCATGCGCAGCACCGTTCCCCTGGAAACAGAGAAGGAATGGTGTATGCATACAAGGGACCTAATAATGAGACAATCACAAACAAGGAAGCAATTAAAGACCTTGGTGTAATTTTAAATAGGAATATGTTATGCAACGACCAAATAGCAACACTGTTGGCTAAATGTAAAGCAAAAATGGGAATGTTATTCAGACACTTTAAAACAAGAAAAGCTGAACACATGATTATGCTTTACAAAACTTATGTGCGTAGTACACTCGAGTACTGCAATGTGATATGGTACCCACACTACCAAAAGGATATTGCGCAAATAGAGAGTGTACAAAGGTCCTATACTGCTAGAATAGAAGAAGTTAAGGACCTTGAGTACTGGGAAAGACTGCAATTTTTAAAACTATACAGTCTAGAAAGGAGAAGAGAACGCTACATGATAATACAAGCATGGAAGCAAATAGAAGGAATTGCTGAAAACATCATGGAGCTTAAAGTATCAGAAAGAGCAAGCAGAGGTAGATTAATAGTGCCAAAAAGCATTCCAGGTAAACTGAGAAAGGCGCACAGGACATTAATCCACTACGCACCAGCATCGATAATGCAGCGACTATTTAATGTGCTGCCAGCTCATCTAAGAAACATATCAGGAGTGAGCGTAGATGCGTTTAAAAATCAGCTTGATAAATACCTAAGATGCATCCCAGACCATCCAAGACTGGAAGATGCAAAATACACCGGAAGATGTATTAGCAACTCTCGGGTGGATATACGCGGTGCCTCACACTGAGGGACCTGGGAAACCCAAACAAAAAATAAGGCAATAAGGTAAGGTAAGGCGCCAGCACTCTCCAGCTCGTCAGTGCTCGCTAGATCACCACCTCTCTCCAGCTCGCCAGTGCCCACCTACGCTCACCTTCCCGCCCACACTTGCCTACGCACCTGCGTTCTCCGGCTTGCCAGCACTCTCGTGCTCGCCCCTAGCTCTCCTGCATTGCAGCGTTTGCCTGTTCGCCAGCGCCTTACTGTGCACTAGCGATCTTCTGCGCATTCACCGGAAACTTTGCACCAGCATCCTTCTGTGCACCGCCATACTGCTCGCCAGCGCTCTCCTGTGCGTCCTCTGGAAACTGCGCACCAGCATCATCCTGCGCAGCGCTTTTCTGCGCGCCAGCGCTCTTCTGGGCACAAGCGCTCTCTGGCTCGTCAGCACTCACCAACACTCCAGTACTCTCCTGCGCACTCGAGCGAGAGGCAAAAAGAACAAATAGGAAAACTTTTTGACAGGTCACCATTGCCCTATTCCCCTCCCCGCAAACGCATTACAGCACGCACGCTGGGAAAGGAAGGAAGAGGCTTCACAGAAGGGTTCAAGATCGCGAAGATTCCATCTTACTAGCGGATCCACCGCATCTACCATCGGTCGAGACTCCTCACTGGTAACTCTTTGTAACTTTCTCTTCAGGAGGTTTTTCTGACAGTACTACTGTCAGCAAACACGATCTGGACGTTGCAAACTGCCTATCATAAGCTCGCCAATCTCTAATTGCCAGATCGCCAATCACTAGCTTACCGACTGCCGTTCACTAGTTCGCCAATTGCCAATTTCTAGCTCATCTTCCACCAATGAGAAATTATCAACCGACTGATTGCTAGATCACCGTTTGCTGATCACAAACCCACCGATCACCAGATCGCCAATTGCTAGCTCATCTTACTCTGATCAGTGACCTCCAGTCTCGCCAATTGCTAATGATCTCCGATTGTTAGCGAGCCGATCGCTGATTGCTAGTCTATGCACAGTCATCAGCTTGTTGATCACTAGCTCGCTGATTACCAGCTCGTCTTTCTTCGATCATCGACTTCAGCTCTCTGATCTGACCAGCCAATCATCAGCTTGCTGATCTCTAGCTCGCCAATCCACAAAAACGATCGGCAGGCGATTAATAGTCCCCCATCAGCGGCTTGTCGACAGGTGACTACTCGAGCACTCTCTTAACTGCACAGTAGCAACGATACCCAGCCGCTGACCCTCGGTTAACATTCGCCGGACCGATGCTGTTCTAACGAATAGCATCAATCACGTCAGGGCGCATGGTAGGGTCAAGCGTTGCCTTACCCACTTCTATCAGTTGAAGTAGTTCTCTCCTAAGGAAGAATCCTTACACGGGGTATCGTGTCTAATCCTTTCCCCACGAATCAAGACCCCGGCGTCGTCAATCTCCAATGTGAAAGGATCTGTAAGGAGCTGTCCCTTTGGGTTGATGTCCACACCATGTTAGACAAGTTCAGACATGGGGTAAGACCACAGGTCTTCATGTTTACGCTGGATGTAAAGGATGCATACTTCCAGTGCCAAACCATCCATTTTTTTAGGAATATCGGAGATTCAGTCTAGACAAACAAGAAACACAAGTTCAGGGCACTGTGCTTTGGTCTTTCCACAGCACCCATCCTGGGCTCACAGGATCGGCTTCCGTCACCTCCGTTTACTGGACGACTGACAGACCCTAGCAGACTCGGTGGCAACCTTGCGTTAGCACCGTAACTTCTGAAGTTTATTTTTTTACCAAGATCTGGTGATCATGGTATACCTTTGGAAGTCTTCCCTACTTACCTCTCAGAAGACTGGTATATCTGGGAATGATTCTAGACTCCAATCTCCACAAAGCCTTCTCATCAAAGATAGGATAACGAGGCAGTGAAAGGTCACAAGACCCTTTCTCAAGACGAGAAGAACTCCCAGCCTAGAGTGACTATTTCTCTTTGGACACCTATCATCCCTGGCCTGTCTAGCTTCCAATGGCCACCTCAGGATTCCTTCTCTCCAGTGGCTGCTTGAGTCCAATTGGAATCGGGCCTTCGATTCCCCGGACATTCTTATCCCCATGGGACCAGAGGCTTGGACGAACCTCAAGGGATGGGTGTTAGTTGAGAATCTACGGAGTGGCGTAACCTTCTCTTCCTTCCCCACCCCTCATACTTGATGCTATGTTTAGACATATCAAAAGAAGGGGGGAGGGACCATAGTGCTGCACCACACGACCTCAGATCTTGGGGTACAGTCCGTAAGTACCTTTACTTAAATCTCTTAAGAGATGAAGGCCAACTTTCTGGTCCTTCAACAGCGTCATCAGTTCCTAACGGGCCTCACAGTGGTGTGATGAGTGACAACACCGTATAGGGGCTCACATCAACCAGCAAGAAGGAACTTGCTCGCAGCCTCTTCCCATCAAACAGTATAATACTAAGATGGGCCGAAGTCCGCTCGGTACTACTGTCAGCCCGCTTCATTCCATTCTCTGGCAAGAGGCATGCCAACAACGGTGGGTACAACAACAAGGTTTACGTCTTGTCCCTGTTTTTGTCTGAAGAAAAGGTTACTCAAGGTTAGAACATCGGTCAGTCTCTCAAGGGTTCTCATAGCTCCATGGCATTGCGCAGAATGGTTTCCAAACCTTCTGCAGCTCCTGATAGAGCCTCCAAGAGAACCCTCTCTACGTTATAGACAACCACACTTTGACATCTACCACAAGCTATAGCTTCGCTGTGATTGTACGCCTGGAAACTACCCAGCACCTCCTCTCTCAGAGAGGCTTTTTGCATTAAGTTGCGAAGAGGTTCTCTGGATGTCTGAGGAATTCCTCAGCAACAGTTTACCAGGCAAAGTATAACGTCTTCTGTGGTGGGTGTCGTGGGAAAGCATATCTCTCCACTTGATACCTCTATTCCAGCAATAGCGGAATCGAGTAATTGCAGGAGGAAAAGACCCCTTTTCAGTAGCACCAGGTGAAGACTATCACTGAACCCTGAGCCTCGCCTTCAAACTGAAAGGAAGTGACATCCCCTCATCGCTAGATCTTTCCTAACTCATGCGGACTTATAAGCTTGCCTTTTCCCAGGCGGAATTGAGACCTCCCTCTCAGAACATAGTTCATGTTCTCCGGCCTCTAAGGAGACCTCCTTTCTGTCCACTTCACCAGGCAACTAATGTTCACCTGCTTTAGAAGACAGTGTTCCTACACACTTTGACAGCGGCCAATTGAGTCAAGGAACTTCATGGTCTCTATTTCGACATTGCCCATTTATGAGAAGGGTGAAAGGCAATGTTCAGTTTCGTCCTGAGGTTGTTGCCAAGATACAATCTCCAAAAGTGACGGATCCTAGACAACAAGTCTCCACTCAGTAACTGACAAGCCAGATCATCTGTTACTGTACCCTGGGTGAGGTTTGAGGCTCTACCTCAAGAGAATGGTAACAGCCCACCTGGTCCCTTCTCTTGTCATTAGCACTGGGAGAGACAAAAAGAGGATCACCAGGCAACTAATGTTCACCTGGTTTAGAAGACAGTGTTCCTACACACTTTGACAGCGGCCAACTGAGTCAAGGAACTTCATGGTCTCTATTTCGACATTGCCCATTTATGAGAAGGGTGAAAGGCAATGTTCAGTTTCGTCCCTGAGGTTGTTGCCAAGATACAATCTCCAAAAGTGACGGATCCTAGACAACAAGTCTCCACTCAGTAACTGACAAGCCAGATCATCTGTTACTGTACCCTGGGTGAGGTTTGAGGCTCTACCTCAAGAGAATGGTAACAGCCCACCTGGTCCCTTCTCTTGTCATTAGCACTGGGAGAGACAAAAAGAGGATCACCAGGCAACTAATGTTCACCTGGTTTAGAAGACAGTGTTCCTACACACTTTGACAGCGGCCAACTGAGTCAAGGAACTTCATGGTCTCTATTTCGACATTGCCCATTTATGAGAAGGGTGAAAGGCAATGTTCAGTTTCGTCCCTGAGGTTGTTGCCAAGATACAATCTCCAAAAGTGACGGATCCTAGACAACAAGTCTCCACTCAGTAACTGACAAGCCAGATCATCTGTTACTGTACCCTGGGTGAGGTTTGAGGCTCTACCTCAAGAGAATGGTAACAGCCCACCTGGTCCCTTCTCTTGTCATTAGCACTGGGAGAGACAAAAAGAGGATCACCAAAACATCATCTCTGCTGGATTCACAGCGTCATCAATTACGTCTTGAATCCAGATCCTCATCCAACACGTTGACTCACGATGTCAGTGGCATAGCTATGCCCCCTTTGCCCTTCTAAGCAGATTACCCTGTGACGCAGTTTCTACAAGCAAGGGTGTGAATGCTCCAGGCGACTTTCACGACCTTTTTCCTGCGAGACATGACCCACAGGAACTTAATATGATATCTATCGGTCCTGTGGTGGCTGCACAACACCTGGTTGTATACCTCAAGCTCCTTATTGGACAAGTAGCAGAAGGTTGAGGGCACTGTTAGCCGGTTTTAGTCTGCGTGAATGAAAAGGTTTGACTGGCTCTTATTCTTTTCTTCATCCTTCCCTCGAATTGTAAACATGCAACACGAACTCCGTCTCCCTCCACTCGTTGAGAGAATATACTCCAATGTCACCTACTTCAGTATCAAATGCCTGTATAACCCTCACCTGTCTCCTCACTATTCAAACATCATCAGAACTTCTCTCGATCTAGATGCACCTCGTCCACAACTACGCCAGGGGGGACGTACACTAGTTAGTACTGTCTGTTCAAGCATTCGGGGGCTTGACATCAACATCGTGGCAGAGAATGTGGATCATGGCCTTGCACCCTGGCAGACTCCTGTGCCAGAAATCTCTTACACTCCAGTCTCTAAGACTGACTTGCCTCAACTTCAACAACAACGTGCATTGGAGACCATCGACAGACTATCCTCGTCCCTCAGTGTAGCCCATCACCTCTACACAGACGGCTCCCTACAGCAGGATGGCAGTGCTGGATGTGCTGTTTTCTCCCCCACTTTGGAACCCCCGCCAGAGGGCTGGACAGGCCGTCGCCTCCCAAAGTCATCAAGCTCCACGTATTGTGAACTACATGGACTTCTAGATGCAGTTATTTTAATCACACGGACCAGAAATAACGGCTTGATCATCTGCGACTCGCAACCAGCACTCCAAGCCCTTTCTTCGCATAAGCCAGCATACCAGCCCCTGGTTACACAAATACATAGGCAACTAGACATGGCCAACATGAGCACACTGGTAGTGCACTTCCTATGGATTCCCTCTCACGTGGGTCTTCTGGCTAACAACACCGTTGACCATCTCGCAAAGGCTGCCTGTCAATTGGATCCTCCAGATGTTGATGCTCCCAGTCCATCTCTCCTGTGCTGCAGAAAAATGGTGCGCCAAGCTGCTCGCTCACCTACCCATCATCGTAGTAATGCCGAGAGAGCCACCAGTATATCAATACAGCATTATGATCACTTCTTTCCTCACCAACATAAATATCGCCGCAGTGGACTCATGGTTCGTCAAAATAACGTGATTTGTGCGCGTCTTCGGCTGGGTTGGCGACCAGTTTGGCAGGTGGCTGAGCAAGATGGAGTTCCTCACTTCTCCTCCTGTAGGTTATGTGACGCACCCAACGCCAACACCCTGGAACACTATTGCCTGGAATGTCCTCTTGTTAGTGACATATTACCCCAAAGACTCACAGTAGTTGATACATGTAAAAAGTTATTGACAGATAATGATTTGCTCGATGAGATCCTCATGCGCCATCCTCACTTTGGTGGATATTGAATAATCAGCTGTTTTATTATGTTAATTAAAGATAGGTACAACCTACCTAAGAAATCAAACTAAATTTAATTTGTATTCCATATGAATTCATTTGCATAACCATAAATATATAGAAATGAGCAATATTGTTTTTGATATGTACTAAATATCTGTCTATACTTTATTTTGTATTCCTTTGTATAGCCTTCAGTATATGCTATAGATATAAACAATACTGTTTAAATATGTACTTAAATGTCTGTATATAATTTTTTTTTATTCTTTAGGTATAACTGAATTACAATGTAGATGTAAACAATATTACTGTATTACCATGTACTCAAATGTCTGACGCCAATGGGCGCAATAAATTGATTAAAACAAAATCTCTTGGGGAAAGCAGCATCCTGGGTTTTGCATAAGTGACCTCAAACCACATGCTCCCTTGTGTACCTAGTATCAAGCTAATACTATTGCATCCCCCTACCCTGGCGAGGTGGTATTGGGAAAGTCTTGGTTACAACATTTTTTCCTACAAAATCTTGTAATAACTTTCACCTTGACAGTCACACTGCTGATCTCAACACACAGCTTACGTAGGCTGCAGACTTTGCATAGCAAGGTTTGGCGAGGTACAGGGAATCGTTATTTTTGGTACAAATATACTCAGAGGAGGAGCCCCTGGGTAAAGCCAGAAGCCAGATTGGCAGGGAGGTCCACCCTTCCTAAAGGGTAAGTCACCCCTAATAAATAGCATAGGTTTTTATACCAGTTACGGAAAAAATGACATTCATAGATAATTTGTATTTTTCCTAACGATACAAAACTTTAGCTATTTATATAAACTTACCCGCTGATCCTATCCCCCTTGAAGTCTTACCTCCAAGTAAAGTGAGCTAAATCACAGGTGTGTGAGTGGGAGTGGTAGCAAGCTGCCCCCCTACTCCCCACTAACTAGTGGGATGGGTAGTTACCCCTCGGTAAAATTTTAATAGCTCTTCCTTTCAGTTTCATCAAAAGTAATACCCCTAAAAATAGCTAAAGGTTTGCGTTGTTAGGAAAAATACAAATTATTCACGAATTTGTCATATCCATAGTAGAGAACCCAGGTTTGTATAGTAAGGAAAAATACAAATTACTTCTAAATTTGTAATTTTCTTTTATTTCTGTATTTTAGGTCAAGTATTGGGTGTATTGAAGGAGCAAGCAGCACCACCTGTGATGCAGGGCCGACGCCACTTAACTTCACACGTAGCGATTCCTGCTGCCTACCAGTCTGGCGTAACAATTTTCATGAGGGCTGATAACAATGATATACATACATTACTTGAAGCAGAGGAATTGCCATTATTGGAATGATACCCAGCTTAGGTGTGCTCATCAGTGTGCACATTACGTGCAGATGGATTTGCATTTGTGTGTTGTCATAGAAATTAGAGACAGTCCATTGCACTAAATCTTCAGTCAAACAAATGGTTATGGAATGTCTCATGTCTCTCTCTCTCTCTCTCTCTCTCTCTCTCTCTCTCTCTCTCTCTCTCTCTCTCTCTCTCTCTCTCTCTCTCTCTCTCTCTTTTCATTTTAATGCAAGAGTGAGCTCTCCCTGATACAGTGTTGAGCTTTTGTGATAGCAGATATTGTTCCTTGTAGGATCACAGTTATAATTTTTTTACAACCCAGTGTAGGATTGGTAGGATGTGAAAAGGGTTTATTACCATATTATATTTGATTGTGCTTACTTTCTGGGAAGTTTTGGATTATGTTGTTAAGGAAACCTAATCGAAGGGATGTTTTGTTTGCTCAGGGCTACAATTTTTTCTTATGTACATATATATAGATTATATACATTTTGTGATAGCTTGAAAATTAAGACACTATATTTACTGTGCTGAAAAGTATACTCAATGGAATAATGACCATTTGGAATAGTGAGTTTCAGCCTTTGATTCACAGAAGCATGAGTTTAGAAACTGAAGTTAAGCACTACAGTATATGTAATAAAGATAATATAATGATGAGGGCTTGGTAGTTTGTATTTTACTAAAGTGAAAATAAATTATTTTTGCCTTACTTTGTGTTTGCTGCTATTACTTTGATTAGTTATTTGTTGCTATTATAAATTCGAGGAGAAAGTTGATAATTTTGGGTCCACAGGTATTTTGCTTATAATGATTAATTGCATGAGTTTTTCAGTAATGTTCTTACTCTGTATGTGTGCCACTCCTTTTGATAACTATGAATGACTTGGTTTAGAATTCATGGGTATGCAAAAAAAATAACAAAAGCTTTAGAGAATATTTATTAAAGCATCCCATTGTGATAGCAGCCCCTCAAAAGTCATCGTCTAGAAGGTAAGAAACCTTGTAGATAGTCATTCACAAGTTTTAGGTTTCAGTTCAATAAGTGTTCTTGAGTTCTGTACTTGTGTTTTCTTCATTGTTATCTTGAGTCTGTTTTTAGATGTCGTAGTTGTAGCAGTTTTGATTTTGATTCTCAAAAGATGTCTCAAGAAGTAACATATAGTTATGATTTTTTAATGCCTGCACCTTCCTTGCATTTATAATACTGTATACTGTATTTAGATTTCAATTTTATTTTATTTTATTTTTGCTACATATGCATGAAAATAAAAGTCCATTCTCCAGTTAATAGTCTTCGAGCTCACAAGTGTATACTTTAGCAGAAAACAGATCTGCGTATATGCAACATCGAACAAGGACGTATGTAGAAATGCATGAATATATTAAACTTGTCCCTTTCCACCCTTTGTCATTATTCTTAAGCTCTTTTTTAATCAATTTCTTTCACCAATGGAGTTTTGTTATTATACATAATTTAGCATATGGGTCTTCAAATGTGGTCAATTAGGTGGCATAGAAGTAATATCATTCTGGATGTCAGGGAATCTAATTGCTGTAATTTTTAATTCAATGATATATATCTATATTGCTCAAAATATTGTCTAGCATTTCAACCAAGAAAGTAACTGTCAAATAAAAAGAAAAGAGTACTGTATTTGTTTCTCCATTTCTTATTTGTATAATTAGACTGCAGAGATTTAAGAAGGTTTTAATATGACGCCTATTTTAAAGTAGTCGGTTATATCGTTGATCGAACTAAAGTTTATAGCCCATCTCTCCAAAAATTGCAGATATCATTGGTTTGCTTCCCCTGTCAATCCATGTTCTCTTGCATAAATCACTGATACTGCAGTCTATTTTTGTTCTTCAGATAACATTCAACCAGTAGGTGATATGTTTGTGGTTAGGTAATAAGGTTGTGGAAAAAAATATGTTTATGGGTGGGTATAGCATTTATAATTCATGAGGATAGGAACCAGTAGTTATAAAAAAATTGTGAATGATTTGTAGTCAGTCATTTTAAGCCCAGAACAAATATTTGAAAGAAAAGTGATTTTGGTGGTGTATTGCAATGTAAATTTTATCAAAATAAATTAAGACTTAACCACCCTATGTACAACAGTTTTCTTGGTAGGCCATTAGTAAATTCATAAGAGGCTATGTATGGAAAAGCTTGATTTTTATAACCTTGATTGGTGTGAAACTCAAGTGTTAGTTCAATTTAAGGACTAGATAAAAGTTGGGCTTGAGTATCACATCATTGTTCTTTGTAGAAAAATAATACCCAGCTGCAAAAACATTTTATTTCTAGTACACAAAGTGATATTGATATTTTATTCTTGACCCTGGTTCTATATTTTTAAGAGGCATTGTTGAGATCAAAATACTATTCAGGGCTGTGTAAGGGTTTACAAAAAGTGCCTTATGTCCAACGTGAAATTTAGTCAGAACTATTATTCCAACTAATTTTATTATAAATGTTTGGCTATTATTTATTTCTATTAAAGTGTGCACTGTTAGTTGAATGGTGTTTCCTACATATAACAAATTGATTTAGTTTTTATGCTATTTTAAATGTAAATTTAAATATGGTTTTTCATGTTTGGCTGTATGGAGTGTTAAGAAATTTTTAGAACCTGCATTAATTTCTCATCAGATAGTTATTGTGAAATTGTATGATAGGGCCCAGTAACATATCCAGGTGTAAGAAATTTTATATTTACAAACAAAGGTAACCCTATTTTGCCAACTTGAGTGAATATCAAATGTTTTAACTAGGTAGTCTGGTGAAACTACCTTACCAAAAAATGATGAAATGAATAAAAATTGGATCAAGGAATGTTATGTTTTTTTTTGCAAATGAAATGCAAATATAGGACTAGGGTAAATATTTATTGAATTTTTATTGGGCAGAAAACTTAAGTAAAAGATATAAGAATAAAACACAAGGAAGAGAGCAGTTCAATTTGGAAAATAAAGGAATGCTTGTAAAAAATAGTATTGTCAACAATTTGTTGCATAAGTGGTCACTTTGAAGAGACCTTGTATGGGTGAATTGGCAGAAATATTTTTCGTTATGCTAAATGTCAGTTTAATGTAACTTGGTATAGTTACATAGACCAGATTTAGTACCAGAAAGTACTGTTGATAGTAGATATAGAACTTAATCCCTTCTTAGTTCCAAGGTTGGAAGAAAACATTAGGAAAACTTTGTTCCATTTGAGTAAGGGTAAAAAGTAATATATTATAGCGGCAGTTTGTGAATGTTATTTAATCAGTGACAATATTCCAGTATGCTGGACTGTTGAAGATTTTCTTTGATCTCTAGGATAGTACTTAATTGTGTATGGAAATTAATGCTTACTCTTATTAAAACTTGATGTTACATCCTATGTCACATCAGTCGTAAGCCACTAAGAAAAGCTCCCATATGCTAAAAGATTGCATGACTTATATCAGAACTCCTATCACTATGTAGATACTCCTTTTTCACAATCAGTAAATTTGTTTAATCTGTGACGAGTAAAAATGTGTTGTTGTATATTGTAAGTATGTTAATGCCAAATCAAATTTTTATGTACAATATTATGGTCTGACTGAGCTTTATTTTTGTTGCCATATATTTACTTCATTATTAAATGGTTATACCTTTTATTCTTTCTTTCTTTTCAAATATACTGTGAAGGTTAAGTATCAAAAATCCTATATTAACTACATCACAATTAACATTGAGAACATTTGTGAAATCTAAAGGGGGTATGAGATAACTATTTATGACAAGTTCATGGCCCTATTTAAAAAAAAAAGGAAAAAAAGGATTGCATGGCAGTTGTGGTTAATTGCTGCATTTCGTGTGCCTAATTATTTATTGTTGCCACTTTTGTTGATTTAACCAATTTAGCTGATTTCATTATCTGGTATCAGAATATATTTATTTTATTCTGTATACAACTTTGCAGCATCAGTAACATGTTGAACCATATGTAATGCATAAACATGACTAATTGGACAATACTGTTGATTGTGAATAATAGATAGGTTCGTAATTTCAAGCTCAAAGTAAAAAGATAACTAAAAATGTTTAATGATAGCCTGGTGATTTAGTTTATGGCTATTTGATCATTAGATGGTGCGCATCTCTCTTTATCAAATATTTTTGTCATTAAAAAAAAGAAGCCATTAAAGGATAGAAAGGTGAATGAGCAACCATATGCTTGGCAAAGTTTAACTTACAATATGTGTCATATATTTTGGCTTAGTATCTATTGTGGAGAATACGCATGCCTGTTTTTCACTTGACAGTCTTCATAGCAAAGCCCAGTATTGCATTGATCCACCAGTGCCCTTAATTCACTAAAACTGTGCATTGACTTGGATTGGAATGTATTTCAGTAGACTGTTATTGACATTTGAATGTATATTTTATGATATCCAATCATTTGGTGAAATTGCAGTGGCCATGATTTTTTTTCTTTAATTGAAATTCATAGCAACTTTTCAAAGTTATTTCATGTTAAAAAGAAAACAAGTCACTGATAAACTTGAGCTTGAAGGATGCAGCTTTTTGTGGATCACATAGAGGATAAATGTACCATTCATACATGGTATTATAGGTCAACTAAAGTTGAATTGTGCAGGCTATTTACATGGTGACAACAATCATTGTTATGCTTTATGTCATGGCCTTTGGCCATTTTAGATGCTACATAATTATTTGGGCCACATGCTATTAAACATGAAATAAGGAAAACTTAGCAAAAGGTTTAATTATCCCCTTATCTTTGGTTTCCACTACACACATTTCATGCTTCTATCAACCTTCATTTGGAATTACAGTATTTTCAACTCTTCTTGTCCTGTATTTCCCTTCTGTGACATGATTTTTGTACTCACACCACACGATGTTTGTTTATGAATTATTGTCGTCAAAAATAAGTGTGTAGTTCAGAGGCAAAAGCTTTTCTAGACTCAAGGGTTGCTAGTGTGTGAATAAGTATTGCCAAACCTTTTTGGTGAAAAACTGGCAGGTGCTAACTTCAGAGTGCCTTGGTTTTGACATAGATAAAATAAATTAGCACTTTTCTTCAATTTAGATTAACCGTTTTTATTTTATCCCCTTTTCTCAGTGGTTTTAATGGGTCATGTTTTGTGAGACTACTATTCTTACAATTGAATCTTTAAATACTGGATTAAGGGGAATGTATCAACTTATTTTATATCTTTGCCTCTGCTTTTTAATTATCATCCTTGCAGACCGTAAATAGTGGAAAATGAATGTATTTCTCGGAGTTGCCCCCAAAACAAACCCATACTTGAGTTTTTTGTTTTGATGTTTGGGTTAAATATTTACCAAATCAAAGATTTGGGTGTCTGAGAGTGTATTTTTATTCCTACTTCCAGATACAGTGGAACCTCTACATACGAATGTCCTAACATACGAATTTTCCAACATCCAAAATAAAATTCGACCAAATTTCTGTCTCGACACCCAAAGAGTTGCTCCAACATACGAAGTAAACAATACGCGTACACGTGGAATTTTCTCGAAAGCGTCAACCGTGGTTTGTTGTTGACGCCGCTAGACGGCAGCACATCGGAGGGACGCCAATCGAGCGTCGCCTTGATCAGTCCTCTCATCTCGTGCGCATCGTGTGGTTGTTCTCTATTCGCTCCGTTATAAACAGTGTTTTTTATCTTCCTTTTTCACGTGTTGTTTTCTGTTTCGTAATCATGGGTCCTGAAAAGCTTAGTTTCGGTTCATGAAGTAGTAGTGGTGGTGAGAAAAGGAAGAAGTCAATGCTTTCATTAGAACTAAAGCAAGAAATAATAGAAAAGCATGAGCGAGGTGTGCGTGTTATCGATCTGGCCAAACAATATGGCCGGAATATGTCTACGATCTCGACGATCCTAAAACAGAAGGCAGCCATTAAAGCAGTGAAACCTTCGAAGGGGATCACGATTATTTCCAAATGTCGTAGCCCTACCCTTGAAGAGATGGAACGCCTTTTGTTAATATAGATCAAGGACAAGGAGATTGTTGGCGAAACGATCACTGAAACGATCATTTGTGAGAAGGCCAGCGCTATCTACAGTGACTTGAAGGCGGCGGGCTCTGGGGGTGACACGGGGGAGAGTTCAGCCGATCCTACGACGGAGTAATTCAAGGCGTCTCGAGGTTGGTTCGAGAAATTTAGGAAATGCACCGGGATTCATTCAGTTGTTCGGCATGGAGAATCTTCGAGTTCGGACACCAAGGCTGCTAAAGACTTTGTTAAAAAGTTCAAAAGCATCTCGGCGGAGGAAGGCTACGTAGAGCAGCAGGTGTTCAACTGTGATGAAACCGGTCTGCTTTGGAAAAAGATGCCTAGTCGAACATACATTACCGCCGAAGAGAAGAAAATGCCTGGACATAAGCCAATGAAGGATCGGTTGACTCTTGCGCTTTGTGTCAACGCCAGCGGGGACTGCAAAATTAAGCCTTTATTAGTTTACCATTCCGAAAACCCTAGGGAATTTAAAGCACATAGAATTAATAAAGACCTGCTACATGTTCTATGGCATTCTATTTCTAAGGCTTGGGTTACTAGGCATATCTTTGTGGAATGGGTAAACGTAGTTTTCGGCCCTGCTGTCAAGAAGTACCTTCAGGAGAGGAATTTGCCTTTGAAGTGCTTGTTTTGTTTTTCACAATGCACCCGCTCACCCCCACCGGACTCGAAGATGACATCATCGATGAATACAAATTTATAAAAGTGTTGTATCTTCCACTGAATACCACCCCTATCCTCCAGCCCATGGACCAGCAAGTCATCTCTAATTTTAAGAAGCTCTACACCAAGCACTTATTTAAGCAGTGCTTTAATGTCACGCAAAGCACCAACTTGACTTTGCGTGAATTTTGGAGGAGCCACTTTAATATCGTGCACAGCTTAAAGATCATAGATCAGGCTTGGGAGAGAGTAACTCGTCGGACTCTAAATTCAGCTTGGAAGAAGCTTTGGCCTGATGCTGTTGCTCCCAGAGATTTCGAAGGTTTTGGCCCCGCGAATGAACCTGTGGTTGCCATCGAGGAAGACGTTGAAGAGATTGTATCCCTTGGCAAGTCCATGGGTCTGGAGGTGGATGAAGATGACATCACCGAACTCGTCGATGAGCTTCATGAGGAGCTCACCACCGAGGAACTCAAGGAGCTGCAAGCCATGCAGCATGATGAGTTCCAAGCTCAGTTGAGTGAGTCGTAGGAGACCGAGGAGGTAGGCCAAATCTTAGGTACGGCGGAAGTAAGACAGATGTTGGCATATCATCAACACGTGGTTGATTTCATCGACAAGTATCATCCACAGAAACTTCAGGTTTGCCGTGTAGTTGCGCAGTTCGATGATGTTTGTTTAACTCATTTTAGAAAAATCCTCAAAAGCCGTACCAAGCAACTTTCACTCGATAGTTTCTTTAAAAAATCTCTAAAACGGTCTAGTGATCATGATGAAAAGAAAGAAAGTGAAGCAAAGAAAAGGAAGACCGAATCGAGTGAAAGTGATGAAAATTAAAAATAAGAAAAGAAAAAAAAGAAAAATAAATATAAAATTATAAAAATAAAAAAAAAAGATAAGTTAAGTTAAAGTTCACGTAGTGTAAGTTAGTGTAAGTTATCGTACGTTATCGTAGTCGTCGTCCCTACCTCCTCGCTGATCTTCTGTCTCCTCTTGCATAGCAGTCCCTACACCTGCGCTGGCCTGTCGCTAAGGTAAAGTGTTAATAAAAACCCTTTTTATTTATTATTTCTTTATTATTATTCTTTTTTTAGATATTCTTGTAATATTAATTGTATTAATGTTATCTGTAATTATGTGTAGCCATTTATTAAGGAGTTATTAAGGGTTTTTAGGCTGAGGAACAAATTAAACAAATTACCGTGCATTCTTATGGGAATATTTGCTCCAACATACGATCGTTTTAACATATGAAGCAGTTTCTGGAACTAATCAAGATCGTATGTAGAGGTATCACTGTAATCTGCATAGAAATCACCCAAATTATTATGGATGTCATGACTGTTGTTATATGTGCCAAATGGCAATTTTATATTCTTTATGTATAGCCATGCTGAGCATTATAGAAGTAAACTTCTTCAACAAACATCATTTAGAAAGACTGAAGTCATACGACCCTTTAAATGAGTAGATGTATTATCACAATCCAAAGTTTTGTCATCTTCCCTCGTTGTAGGGAACTCGAGACAGCAGTGATATGAAATTTATTCAATTGTAATTAACTCGAGTATTGACACTGTGTGCTATAAGTGTAGTGATGAGCAATTAAAACAGATGCTGCCCCCTTCCTCGTTTAAATCACTCAAAGCTGACGACTGCTGTGAACCTCTTTTTCCCTTTTGACTGCGTTATAATTAATTGAAAATTGCAGGAAACTGAAAATTAGGGCGGGACATATTTCTTGGTCTTATGCTGTTTAACCCATTAAGGACGAGAATTATCTATTGGTTTTAAAAACACCATATTTGCAGAAAATACTTTATTTTGGTCTACTATCAACATAAAATCATCACCTTTCTTAAGTATGATTTATTTGATGGCAGCTTTTGCTGCCACTAGGCACTTGAATGAACAAAATCTTTTCATTCTAAACATAACTTATAGTTTTTTTTAACAAACATAAGTATTTTAAGCATCCCTTTATTATACTTAGTAATTATCATTATCAATCATGCCTTTTATGAAAAGAACTGCAAATTCTATCTGAATTATAGTACATAAAAAATTCAATCATATAGCATATCTTACTGCCACTAGCCACTTTGAATGCACAAAATCTTTGTTTATGACATACACTATAATTTTAAATTAAACCTAAGTATTTCAAACATAACTTCATTATCTCTAGTAATTATCATCACTAATCTTGACCGTTACCATAAAAACTCCAAATTCTTACTGATTCATAATATAAAAGAAATAAAAAATACTTGAACATATTGCATAAGTTGCTTATCCACACTGTTCTATTTTTCTTGTACAAAGGTTATCCCTATATAGATTCAAATTATTTCAGTCTGTTGTGCATTATACACTACTGAGGTATTTTATGATAGGGCAGCATGCATTCTGGGTGAAGAGGTGCAGAACACATATTTAAATGTATTTTGTGCGTCGAGAACATTCGCGGCATCTTGAGTGACGCTGGTCTCCTTTCTTAGTCCAGTGCTGCTCACCATTACACCACACAGAATCCTTTGCAATTGCAGCAGACAGTCTCTTAGGGCCAGGAGATGTACGAGGAGTACCATATTGCTTCATTATAACAATTAGAAAATGCCAGATGAAGTCTAGCAAAGGGATTATATTTCCCAGTTTATGGTAAAGCATCCATGAATTGACAACTTGAGCATTGATGATCCAAGCAAATATTGGCCACCACCATTTTCTTGAACGAATTAGAATTCTATAGGCCGATACTTGTTGATCAAATATATCAACACCACCCATCTGTTTATTATATACCTGAATGGAATTGGGCGTATCAACCTCAATATGCTTTTTCTCAAGTTTGCTCCATCGCCCTGTTTTTTTGTACTGGAAGCATTCTTACTTTGTTTGAAGCCACAGCAACTACCTTATTGTCCTTCCATTTTACTACTGATGTGCTACCAGTAAGTGCCTCTTCCATGTACCCACGATATTTTTTCTTTCCCCTTTTCCTTCTTTTCCATTGGTGGGGCACCATGAAGATAATCCTCTCTTAGTGTGCCAGTATCTACTATTCTTCAATTTGCTAAATTTCCAGCAATGGTTATGAGGTAAAGAGATTCTCAAACACTGCA
>NC_090735.1:87374588-87379588 GCF_036898095.1 Palaemon carinicauda | reverse complement strand
AAAGTTTGGGTAGGCGGCTTCGCCCGTAATGTCAAGGCCAAGAAGCCTTACGTTCTTTCTGAAGAATACTGCAACCTGATTTATCCCAACGCGAAATCTTCTGCCGCAGTGCCTAAAGAAGTGGCAGCCCCTATTATTGCCGACATTACAGCAACCCTTGGCCTTGCTCTTGATCAGGATACTGACCCCGGTGACGACCCCGACCCCATTGAGGACAATGTTGCAGCTCTAAATTTGGACTTGGAACCCATGGTTTTGGACGAATCGGAGCCAGGTAAGGAGGTAGGTGAGGCAGGTGGGTCCGGCGCTAAGATCCCTCTTCTTAGCCCCTCTTTTTCTTCATCATCTAATACTTCTTCCTTTCTAGGTTTTGATGCGAACCGTGAATCTATCCCAAGATCACACCCGGTTCCTCCCAAGGTTAAGTCTCAGAAGAGACCCTTAGTTAGGACTCGCAAGAATCCTAAACTACCCAAAACAACCAAGTCAAAGAAGGCTTCCCTCCCCGGAGCCCCAAGTGGCTCAGCTAGCACCTCCTCTACTTCTCAGGACCCGGGAGTGCAGCCAACTTCCTCAGTTGCCCCGGCAAACTTCGACCCGGTGGCTCTCACTAATATGATGACTCAGATTAGCACGATGCTATCTGCCGTTACCAACAGACTGGACATTTTAGAAGGAGGACTGCCTCAACAACAGCAGTTCCTCATCCCGGACGCCTCAAAACTCCCGCCTTTCACTAAAAATAACCCGTGGAAAATGGCGCTCCACTCCCCTTTCACTGACGGGATATTGACTATTGAAGGCTTCGGAACACGGCCCATCGAAGACTGAGTTCTTCCCTCCCGGCCTTCAATTCCCCTTCCCCGGCTTCGCCCGGCTGACAGAAGAAGCTCTTGTCTGGCTAGATAAGGTCCCTAAGGAGACCGTTATCTTCCCAAAAGAACAGGCTCAGTCTGTTTGGGTTAGAACCCTGAACGAGTGGGGTTGTACGAACACCATGCTAACTCCCCACAAGAGTACTTACACTATGTTTCTTGTGGACGAGCAAACCCCTACTCCTTGCGTCACCAAAATGGTGGACTTAGCTCTTCAGGCAGTGGCCGAAGACAAACCTTTGCCCCAGCTTCGGGAGATAGACCCTACATCTCTTCTGCTCCCATCAGATAACGAATGTTGGCTTAACATCCAGTCAACCTTTACCTCTGGCAAATTATCCGTTGATTGTGCGTCAACGCAATTTAGCGAACGTCTTCCAAGACTTCCCGAAACCTCAATTCGACTCGAGTTTGAGTTCCGGTCTAGATTTGGCAGGAGCCTAAACATCTCGACGATGTCAGAGATGCTTTCCCTCAACTTTGATGAGGAACACGTCTTTAAGGTCTTGACAAAGGCCACCTTACAATCCTTGTTATCGGATTGCTATGACTTCTTGGTAGCCAAAAGACGTTGCCGTAGGCATGTTTTGTCAGAGGCTACTATCCGCCACGAGCCGAATAAGCTCATTAAAGCCTCCGCTTGGGGTCCGGACCTGTTCCCGGAGGACATGGTCAATTCGGTGTTGAGCGAAGCTGCCAGGGTTAACCAGAGCCTCAAGGTCCGTTGGGGTTTCACTCCCAAACGGAAATTCAAACAGTCGAACGTTCAATCCCGGGGCAGGAAAAGGCTACGTCCTTATAGTTCTGCACAGTTCCACCAGCAGAATAGCAGTTCTCCCCAGTTCCGCCAACCTCTTCAGGTAGTCCAGCCGATCCCGGTTGTTCAGACTATCCAACCCTCCACCTCCAAACCTCAGCCCCAAGAGGAATATGTTCTCATCCCTAAAAGCCAGATGGCTTCAAGTACATTCACCTCACCGGCTTACAACCCAACCTATGAGTTCCGGGGTGCCTCTCAAGGATACCAGCGAGGCAGGGGACTTGGATCAAGAGGTTCCTTTCAGAACAGAGGCAAGGGGAGATATTTCTCCCGTGGAAAGGGATCACGCGGAGGCCGTGGTGGAAAATCCTCCAACTATTGAGAATCTTCAGGTAGGAGGGAGACATTATGCGTTCAGGAGTCGCTGGAGGTTCAGTCCTTGGGCCTTCAGCATAATTTCCAAGGGCCTGGGGTGGAGTTGGATAAAAGGGCCTCCTCCACCGACCAAATTCCATCAACTCCCGACACCGGATCTGACTCTGTTTACCCAGATCTATTGCAGAAGAACGCAATCAAAGAAACAAAGCATCTGAAGTTTCAAGGTCGCTAATTCAGCGTCCCGAAGAAAGACTCAGACAACCGAAGAGTCATCCTAGATCTTTCCCGGCTAAACTTGTTCATTCAATGCGACAAGTTTCACATGCTTACCGTCTCGCAGGTACGGACCTTACTTCCCCGTGGGGCCGTCACCACTTCCATCGATCTTACCGATGCTTACTATCACGTTCCAATAGCGAGACATTTCCGCCCATTCCTAGGATTCAGACTAGGCAACAAGGCTTACACGTTCAAAGTGAGGCCTTTCGGGCTCAACATCGCGCTCAGAATTTTCACGAAACTGGCGGAATCAGTCATTCAAGAACTTCGAACCCAAGGGGTCCAAGTCGTCGCATATCTGGACGACTGGCTAATCTGGTCAGACAACGTCAAGGATTGTCTCTGAGCGACAAACAAAGTGATTCAGTATCTTCAGTCTCTTGGATTCCAAATCAATTTCAAAAAGTCCCGACTAACTCCGGAAACCAAGTTTCAGTGGCTGGGATTACAGTGGGACCTACGCTCTCACACCCTATGTCTTCCCAGATCCAAGAGAATAGAGATTGCGAAGAATACCAAACGCTTTCTCAGGGAAAAGATAACATCCAGAAGGAATCAAGAAAAGATCCTAGGATCCCTACAATTCGCTTCAGTGACAGACCACCTACTGAAAGCGAAACTGAAGGACATAAACCGGGTTTGGCGCTCCAGAGCGAACAACAAATTTCGAGACAAGAAGACCCGTCTTCCTCCCATTCTTCGGAAGAGGCTTCTCCCATGGACAACCACCAAGAGCCTATCGAAATCAGTTCCGTTACAGTACCCTCCTCCAAAGATAGTCATCCACACGGATGCCTCCCTATCAGGTTGGGGAGGTTATTCCCAACACAGGAAGGTTCAGGGCCTTTGGTCCACAATGTTCCAACAGTTCCATATAAATGTCCTAGAAGCCATGGCGGTCTTACTAACTTTAAAACGTCTTTCCCCGGCCAAGAAGCAACACCTGAGACTAGTTCTCGACAACGAAGTCATAGTTCGTTGCCTAAACGGAGGGGGCTCCAAGTCAAGCACCATCAACCATGTGATGGTAGCGATCTTTTCCCTAGCAGCCTCAAACCAATGGCACCTATCAGCTGTCCATCTGGCTGGAGTTCGGAACGTTGTGGCAGACGCACTCTCAAGGACGACTCCGTTGGAGTCAGAATGGTCACTAGATCGAAAATCGTTTCGGTGGATCCTCTCCCAGGTCCCGGACCTCCAGGTAGATCTCTTCGCGACGGAGTCCAACCACAAACTAAAATGTTATGTGGCCCCCAACCTGGACCCTCGGGCTTATGCCACAGATGCCATGTCTCAGGACTGGAACACCTGGGAAAGGATTTATCTTTTCCCACCGGTGAACCTATTGATGAAGGTGCTGGACAAACTTCGAACCTTCAAAGGTCAAGTAGCCCTGTTGGCCCCCAATTGGCCCAAGAGCAATTGGTTTCCTCTTATACTGGAGCTGAATCTCCACCCTCGCCAGATTCCCAACCCAACTTTGACTCAAATAGTACAAACGCGCACTGTGTTCGCTTCCTCAAACATTCAGAACGCCCTAACTTTATGGACTTCATGAAGTTTGCGGCCCAAAAAGGGGGCTAACATAGATCCCCAGAATACTCTATTATTAGAATCAGATAAGAGAGACTCCACTCTTCGTCAATATGACTCAGCAGTCAAAAAACTATCAAAGTTTTTGACGGATTCTAATGTTGTCTTTATGACATTAAACCTAACGGTTACCATTTCAGAACCTTGTTTGAGTCAGGTTTGGCAGCTAACACTATTACTACTATCAAGTCTGCCTTGAAGAAAATGTTCCTGGTCGGGTTTAATATAGATCTAACAGACTCATTGCTAGCTTCAATTCCAAGAGCCTGTGCCAGACTGAAACCATCCATTCGTCCTTGCTCGGTTTCCTGGTTTCTCAATGATGTTCTTAAACTGGCGTCAGAAACCATCAAAGACTCATGTGAGTATATACTGTACCTCTGCTCAGAAAAACTCTATTTCTTATGAGCTTAGCATCCGGCGCTAGAATTTCGGAATTAGCTGCCTTGTCAAGAGATCCAGGCCACATTGAGTTCCTTCCATCAGGAGAAGTTCTCCTCTCCCCAGACAAAGTCTTCATGGCCATAAATGAAGACCCTCAGAACAGATGGTCCTCCTGGAAAATTATCCCGCTCCCTCAGGATCCTTCCCTGTGTCCTGTTACCACTCTAAAGTCCTTTCTATCGAGGACTTCCTACAAGACCTTAGGGCCCTTGTTTGTTAGAGAGCAGGGAGGGACTAACTTTAAAAGGGATCAGGCAACAGATTTTGTATTTTATCAAACAGGCTAATCCTGAGTCTTTCCCTCACGTCCATGACATATGGGCGGTAGCAACCTCAATAAATTTTTTCCATCACATGAACTTTGCAGATCTTACTAAATATACCGGATGGAAATCCCCGTCTGATTTTATTACGCCCCAGTTTATATCGACACCAATAGGTGAGCGAGCTAGTTCAACCTAGCATTCCTATGCATTTTTTTTTCTCTGGTAATATTATAGCAGTTATTTACCTTAGAAATGGTGCTTAAGGAGCATTTCACTGGGCGGCACAGGTCTCTCGCCCAGAAATAGATTTTTCCTCCGTCAAAATCCCTTATATATATATATATATATACATGTATATATATATATAAATTATATATATATATACATATTCATATATAAATATGT